>NC_069504.1:395137962-395330462 GCF_027579735.1 Bombina bombina | reverse complement strand
TGGGATGTGGATCGCCGACAGACAGCAGTTGTGGGACTCCGCCCACTGAATTATCTTGGCTACCTCTGCCATGGCCAAGGAACTCCGAGTTTCCCCCTGATGGTTGATGTAAGCCACTGGAGTTATGTTGTCCGACTGGAACCTGATAAACTGGGCCAAAGTTAACTGAGGCCAGGCCAGAAGAGCATTGAAAATTGCTCTCAGCTCCTGAATGTTTATGGGTAAAACAGCCTCCGACCGAGTCCATGTCCCCTGAGCCTTTTAGAGAGCCCCAGACTGCTCCCCATCCCAGTAGACTGGCGTCCATTGTCACAATCACCCAGGTGGGTCTGCGGAAGCAGGTTCCCTGGGAGAGATGTTCCTGAGACAACCACCAAAGAAGATAATTCCTCGTCTCCTGCACCAGATGTAATCGTGGAGACAGATCCACTAGTTGGAACAAAGGAACTCTTTTTCCAAATTCACCTTCCATCCGTGAGATCGCAGGAAGGATAACATTTCCGTGTGGGATTTTGTTGAAAGGATGGCGCCTGAACCAGAATGTCGTCTAGATAAGGCGCCACTGCAATGCCCCACAATCAGAGCCCTGCCAACAGGGATCCCAGAACCTTTGAGAAAATTCTGGGAGCTGTGGCAAGGCCGAATGGAAGAGCCACAAACTGGAAGTGTTTTTCTATAAATGCAAACCTCAGTAACTTGTGATGGTCCCTGTGGATGGGAACATGCAGGTACGCATCCTTTAAATCTACCGTTGTCATAAATTGACCCTCTTGAACCAAGGGAAGAATGGAACGAATAGTTTCCATCTTGAAGGACGGTACTGAGGAATTTGTTTAGACTTTTGAGATCTAAAATTGGTCTGAAGGTTCCCTCTTTTTTGGGAACCACGAACAGATTGGAGTAAAATCCCAGACCATGATCCTGCATTGGAACAGGAACTATCACTCCCAGGTCGGAAAGATCTTAAACACAGTGTAAGAACGACTCTCTTTTTATCTGGTCTACAGATAATCTTGAGAGAAGAAACCTGCCCCTGGGAGGAACAGTCTTGAACTCTAGTTTGTATCCCTGGGACACAATGACCACCGCCCAGGGATCCTGAACATCCCGAACCCAAGCCTGAATGAAGGATAGTCTGCCCCCCACAATATCCAGGTCGGGGGCAGACCCTTCATGCTGACTTTGAGTCATTGGCAGGATTCTTAGATTGCTTTCCTTTGTTCCACGACTGGTTGGACCTCCAAGAAGGCTTGGACTGTTCTTGCTTATTCCTCTTATCCTGAGGGAGAAAATGACCTTTTTCTCCCGTAATGTCGGAAATTATCTCAGCCAGACCCGGCCCAAACAAGGTCTTTCCTTGTAAGGGATCGCCAAAAGCTTAGACTTAGATGACACATCCGCAGATCAGGATTTCAACCATAAGGCTCTGCGAGCAAATGCGGCAAAACCAGATATTTTTGCTCCTAGCTAAATAACCTGTAGGGAAGCATTCGTAATAAAAGAATTGGCCAACGTAAGGCCCTTGATCCTATCCTGGATCTCTTCGAGGGGAGTGTCTGTCGGAATAGAATCAGACAATGCATCAAACCAGTATGTTGCCACACTAGTGACGGTAGCAATACAAAAAGCAGGTTGCCATTGTAAACCCTGGTGTACATACATTTTCTTGAGTAACCCCTCTAATTTCTTGTCCATAGGATCCTTAAAGGAACAACTATCTTCTATGGGAATAGTGGTCCTCTTAGCTAGCGTGGAAATTACCCCTTCCACCTTGGGTACCGTCTGCCAAGACTCCTTGATAGAGTCTGCTATAGGAAACATCTTCTTAAATATAGGGGATGGAGAAAAAGGGATACCCGGGCTCTACCATTCCCTAGCAATAATCTCTGTAGCTCGATCTGGTACAGGAAAAACCTCCACCATGGAAGGTACATCAAAATATTTGTTTAGTTTACTAGACTTCTTAGGATTGACTACGACAGTAGTGTCCGAGTCGTCCAGGGTAGACAAAATCTCCTTAAGTAACAAACGGAGTTGTTCTAGCTTAAACCTGAAGGATACAACTTCAGTATCGGCAGAAGGAATTACACTGTCTGAGATTTCACCCTCAGATGCTACCGAAGTATCTTCCTCCTCAGATTTCTGGGAGGGGGCATTCGGAATAGCCATGACTGTGTCAGCAACCTTACCTACTGATTGTTTACATTTCCTCTTGCGCTTTCCCTGCAGCATGGGAAAGCAGACAGCGCATCAGATACTGCAGAGGACATGAGGGAAGCGATGTCTTGCAACATAACTCCAGATGGAGTAAGAGAGGAAGCGCTGGGCACTGGATGAGTGGACAATAAATTTTGGGACATTTGAGGAGAAAGCTGCGGCATATCTTGTACATTGACAGAAGACTCCTGAACAGCATCCGCCCTAGACAATGTTGGCTCAGAAAAAAGTCTATCCCTGAACTGTAAAGTTCTCTCAATACATGAGGAACAGAAAGGGATTGGTGGTTCCACATTAGCATGAAAACATAAAGAACATGTAACATCTTGCAGTGTCTCTTGGTCCATCTTTATTCCCCAATAAACAGAATAAATATATAAACAAACTGATATTTTATTTAGAAAATATCCCACAAAAAAAACGTTACTGTTCCTTTAAATTTTAAAATGAAACTGCTTTATTTTTCTACAACAAAATAATAAAGGTATTACAAAAAAAATAAAACACTTTGGACAACCTCTACACCTCAGCTAAGCTTTGCTGAGGTGTTTACCTGCCTGCCTGACACCGGAGTGAATAATATGCTAGATGAACCGGACTCAACTTCTAATTTTCTGTCAATTGAAGTCCGGTAACTGCAACACTATTAATATCTGTGACAAAGCTTCTCCGCTCCGGAACACAGAAAGTGTATGGGAAAAAAGGCGCGCAACAAAATTTGCTGCCTCAGCTAACCCCGCCCATCGTGGTCATTATAAGTTTAACCTCCAGTTTGGCCAAATGTATTGCAAAGCTGTCGGATATAAAAATAAATAAAAACGCCACCTCTGAGCCTTATCGCCTCGTCCCCAGTGCCTGCCATTACTGCCCATAATAAAATTATCCACTAAGCCATAGGAGGATGTGTTTTGTCCCAGTAGTACTTTTAAAGTGCTATCTTTTATTCTGTATACATTCCAAGAAAAATAAAAAGTTAACACTTACTTTTAGAAATCTGCCCGGCAGCAAGCCAGCTCACTAGGTTTAAAAGGCACGATCCCTCACATGGACCTGTTGAAAAAACGCAAAGACTGAGCAATCTTACTCAGGCTTTTGAAGTTAAATATATGGGAGGCGCAGTGATGATTATACCCCACAAGTTCCCATTGCTTGAAAGCCACCACTGCTCTACTGAAGAGACTGATATGGACTATGGCTACACCCTAGGACAAAGCAGCACAATCTTGTACTACTTAAAAATAATAAAATCTTGCTTGAAGAATCTTCTAACACCTAAGCTTTACCACTTCCTTGCTCGAACGTAGGCAAAGAGAATGACTGGGGTTGGAGGGAAGGGAGGGGATATTTAACAGCTTTGCTGTGGTGCTCTTTGCCGCGTCTTTTGCTGGGCAGGAGTGATATTCCCAATAGTAATTTGAGGATCCGTGGACTCACCGTATCATTAGAAAGAAATTGCATGCTCTTTTTGAATCATGAAAGAAAACATTTGGGTTTTCATATCCCTTTAAG
This sequence comes from Bombina bombina, assembly GCF_027579735.1. Taxonomy (NCBI): domain Eukaryota; kingdom Metazoa; phylum Chordata; class Amphibia; order Anura; family Bombinatoridae; genus Bombina; species Bombina bombina. The sequence goes on along the minus strand of NC_069504.1, from coordinate 395,326,736 downwards.
CACAGATACAATATTTGCAATCCTGTGTTCTGTAAACACATCTGCATTACAAGGAGCAACTCCCTTTCACTACAGGAGTAAAGTGCACTCTTGTTGCTAATTAGACGACTCCCTCTATCACCAGAAGCTTACTTGTATGTGTAAACACAGTGCAGATACCGAAGGGTGTTATTTTAATGCGGGTTGATAAATTCTTGGTACATAGTTCAAGTATGTCTAACTGTGACTGAAGGGTCTTTTGTGAGCTAAATATCTGAAACATGTTCAAGAACTATTTTTTGTTTAACTTCTGCCAAGAAATCTGCAGAACTGGTCCTACACCATACATAGGAGAGTGCAGCGTGACAGAGTTAATCATCTATGCAACCGGGCAGGAAGAAAAACAAACAGTCATAGCGTTTCAGGAATTAAAAAAAGAAAAAACAGGCAAGTCAAATATAGTCAGGAAAAGGTCACATTGAGGCTACAAGCACACGTGTCAGCAGTCTACATGAATAATTTACAATCAGGTTAACATGCTAAATGAATATATAAATAAATGCAACAGATATTCAGAAACATATCCCTCTTAAAGGACATTAAATTGCAAAAAGAAAATGCTCTAATGTGTTACATGGAAGCAACAGTGCAATAATAAAACACTCTGGCAAAAGGAATTAAAGCTCCACAGTAACAATGTACACATCTGGTGAGCCAATGACAAAAGGCGTTTAGCCATCAATCACCAGCTAGCTCCCAGTATTGCATTGCTGCTAAAATTTTATTCTCTTAAATGGTATAAAAGACTACAAGTCTCTGCTGGTGTTTCAAAATAATCTTAAAATTATTCAAATAAAAACTATTAAAATATTTTAGTTTCCATGTAAGTGAAACTTTAAAAGACAGAAGGGGAGAGTAATGAATGAAGTACAGAACACAGGGTATTTAAAACTTGCTACATTTCCCTTTAGTATTGTTTACTTTTACTTTATTATGAAGGTTACAATCAAGGCCAAATAATTTAGCACTTAGTGTATAAAATAAGACTTGTATGCAGGTAAATTCAGTTCATGTAAGGGAAAATTAATGTCACTCATTTTTAACACTAAACAGTGAACTAGTTTTAAGTTTAGATTTATTGATATTATCCCTAAATGTTGTCCCTTTATTTAGGTCATAAAGCATTATACTCTCATAAAGATATGTATCATGTGAATTAGAGAGACCCTTAATACGGCAATATCCTGCCCTATTTGGAAAATGTGTTGGTTTCACTGTCTCAGGAAATGTCACAATACAACCTATTTGCAATTCTCTTCCTTAAATGGCCTTTACATAATCATAGATTAAACAAACTGTTTTGCAATGATCAACATGTTCAGAGGAAATTACCACAATGTAATTTTTTTTTTACAAATAACTATCATATACATATACCTCATTCTATAATTTCTTATATTTAATGAAAACATTTTGTATTGTTGTTTAAGATGCCAATATGAATTAAATTGAATAATGTGTTCATGTGCTGAATAAAACTGATTTTGTAATTCATGTTTGTGGAGGCTTGTTCTACTTAGCCAATACATGTGGGTGTGTTTGTGTGTGTGTGTGTGTGGGGGGGGGGCCTGTCATTCTTAATGTTGTATAGTTCATGCACATAAATTTCTTGTCAGTTTAAACGGACAGTCTAGTCCAAAATGAACTTTCATGATTTAAATAGGGCATGTAATTTTAAACAACTTTCCAATTTACTTTTATTACCAATTTTGCTTTGTTCTCTTTGTATTCTTAGTTGAAAGCTAAAGCTAGGAGGCTCATATGCCAATATCTTAGACCTTGAAGGCTGCCTCTTATCTGAATGCATTTTGCACTTTTTTGTTACCACTAGAGGGCATTAATTCATGTGTGCCATATAGATAACATTGTGCTCACGCACGTGGAGTTACCTAGGAGTCAGCACTGATTGGCTAAAATTTAAGTCTGGCAAAAGAACTGAAATAAGGGGGCAGTTTGCAGAGGCTTAGATACAAGGTTATCACAGAGGTAACAATGTGTTTTAATATAACTATGTTGCTTATGCAAAACTGGGGAATAGGTAATAAAGGGATTATTTATCTTTTTAAACAATAAAAATTCTGGTGTAGACTGTCCCTTTAACTTTACATTTAGCATATTTAAATTGCTGCTCTTTCATAAGCACCATAACAGTTTTATTTTCTATGATGTCCTTTTAAATATTGATGTCACTTGTTAATCCAACAGAATGGATCCGTATTATTTATATTAGGGGCCTCTATACACTACACAGGACGCATAGTATTCAAGAAAGGGAAGCACAAAGTATTGCACTAGGACCCAATGTTTCTAAACCCTGCTCTTTTGAACCTTTATAGAACAAATTAGTAAAGAATGTAAACTGTGTCTCATTTAACTGTCTGCGCTTTATTATGAAGGGATACACAACAGTGTTTGTAATGGCAGAAATCCCACTAGGGCCAAGAGAACAATGTGATCTGGTTTTGTTGCCAACTAACCATTGATAATCAATATATATATATATAATAAAAAATAGGTTAAAGCGACATGAAACCCATCATTTTTCTTTCATGATTCAGATAGAAGTAAATTAGAAAGTTGCTTAAAATTGCATGCTCTTTTATAAAACGTACTTTGTTTCTCTTGCTATCCTTTGTTGATAAGCAGGGACATGTCTAGAGCACTGTATGGCAGCACTTTTGCAAGAATGTTATCCATTTGCAATAGCACTAGATGGCAGCACAATTTCCAATCATATAGTGCTCCAGACACCAACATAGGTATCTCTACAAAAAAAAGAATACTATGGGAACTAAGCAAATTTGATAAAAGGAGCAAATTGGAAGCTAATTGTATGCTTTGCCTGAATCACAAAAGAAAGTTTCCGAGTTATATATCTCTTTAATGGGTTTGTAATAGTGCATTACATTACAAAAAGGTAATAGAGGGACAACAGTAACTGCCTTACCCTGAGCGATAGCGATCCCGTCTCTTTATTAAGAGATAAATCTGCAGACAAATTCATACTTATGTCCATACTATCAGAAGCAGAGGTGCTGCCTGAATCTGAATCTCTCTTAGATTTGACACTAAAGAAACGGGCAGGTGAGTCCAAGCTTCCATTGGGCAAATTGTCACTAGATGGACAGTCGGAATGGACGCTCTTTGGCCTGAGGCTTGTGGAAAGTCCCAATTCATGGTCATCCTCTCGGTTTTGGTTGTATTTTTCTCCGACAGAATTTCTGTATGAGCCCATGTTGTTAATGAGTGGGTTCATGATGATTATATCAGGTTTCCCATTCACTTCACCTTGAAGATTTTGTACATTGTCTTCCAATGAGTTTTTGGGCACCTCTTTGCTATTACGTCCAGGGTCTGTACACTGGTCAATCTGGATATCTGACGGATGTATAGTCATCTGGGTAGGTGGTTTTAACCCATTTTTTACAGGTTCTTTAATATGTTCCTTGGTCTTTTCACCCTCCTTAGTGTATTGTCCGATAACTTCAGTTGCATTCTTGCTATCCGCAGGAGGCTGCAAAACGTGCAAATTATACATATAAAAAATTAGTCAGGAACCTATAACTCATGTTAACAGAAAACAAAAGTTTAATTTATGTTGCATGCAAAAATGTCCTAGTCCGCAATGTCACTATAGCTTTATAAGTGGTAAATGTTTTATTATGCTTTTATAATAAAATGCACTCAAAAAATATCAAATTAAATACAATACAAATGTAAAAGCAAAACGTTAAGCTTTTATTCTATATGGAAAAATCATAAAAACATCCATCATTGTAGGATACAGTTATTAATGTTTGGTCATAATGAGATTTATTTTAACGGAAAGATGTGAATTCATGGTTGCAGTAAGGAAACATTACTTGCACAATAAGAATTAAAAACAGGATGTGAGACTCCCGAGATAGTGAGGTCACCAACTTACAGAGAGATGGTCCGGAGAATCCTCCTCTTCCAGTTCCCCGTTCTCTTCTATTTCATCCAACACTTCAGCCTTTGCTTCAGCTACCAGCTCCCGCAGAGCTTTGTTACTGGAAACTTTACTTACAAAGGGATGCTGACAAAACAATAGAGGGGAAAAGGTTTAATACAGGAGTAGAGATGAATAGGAGATTATTAAAAAAAACACATTAATTAAGCTTTACCTATAAAGGTTCTTTTTGGATTTACACAATACACTAAATAAATATAACTGCTAGTAACCCATACAAGATGCAAGATTAAATCTTTATAGGGTGAAGATCATATATTAGAGCAATTATTCACATTAGAGATGGGCAGCCAAGAAATGTTCATTCTGAATATTCAGGGAATACTATTCAGTACTCGTTTAGTTTAAAACTAAACAAATACTGAATTTTAGTTAAACATTTATATTATTTTTCGTTATACCGAATGTAAATGTTTCAAAGCTGCAGGTGAAAAGTTTACCTGTGCTACAATAATCACCTTAAAGTAAAGCATAGAGAGCGCGCTAAGGTAATTTTTTAATTTTCGTGTCAGTATTTTTTCATTTTCTTTAATTTTCGTTGCTGCCTTCATTCAGATATTCGCTTTGCTAAAACAAAAGGAAAATCCGATTTCCGTCACAAATGCGCATCTCTAATGTTCATGTGGTTTTTAACTTGGTTATACTAATACTCTGAAGAGACGGCTATTACAGAGTGTTAATGAGCATTTTCAAGTTTAACTTGGATTACAGTGATTTGGTTAAAAAAAAAAAACTACAATTTTACTGAACAGAGTATTGCAAGACCACATAATAGTAAATTATAAACATAAACTGTCATTTTGTGTTAGTAGCATACGAGCAATTGTAGAATTGTCAATAGAGAGACAAAGCTCTAGAAAACATTTATTCTGGGCATTATAGCAGTATGTGCTTTCAAGTAGGAAATTACAAACATTAGTTTTGATCTTGTCTATAGGGAACACCCAGAGCATTTAAGACACACTCCATAATTTCAAAATGGAAACATTTTAAAAATTATGAATAAGAGGGATATATCACATGGCTACCCCAGAAAGCTGCGTCACATTGCATTTCAATTTATGCAGCCCTCTCTGCCATCCACAATAGATGTTTTAGAAATAAAGTAACATTTTGTTTCTAGATATAAGTTATAATACGTAGATAGGTGGCCAGCCCACATGTGACACTGGCAATTCAAATCACTAATTGGCACATTAATGAAAAATCACTTTTTATGAATCTCAATTCCAATCAAAGATGCCTTAGAGATAATTATATAGCAAGGTACAATAGGTCACGTTCTGATTTGTACAGACTGTTGTCAATTTAATAATGGAAGTAAATTTGAAAGTCTCTTAAAACTGCCTATCATCTATCTGATCATGAAAGTTTATCTAGTTCTGGGCTCAAAATTTCCACTAGCCATTGGCGAGTGGAAATTTAACAGTGGCGAGTAAAAGTTAATAAATGAATGTCTACAAAAATTGTCTAAAAGGGATATTATAAATATATGAAAGGGCAAGGATATGTTATGTCCTCTAGGGCTATAGAGACCCCATTAGGGTTTAGAATGTTACTTATGAGAGGGTAAACAGGGACAGAGAGAGATTGGAGATGAAAAGTGAAAGTGGAGAAAAAGATACCATTAAGAAAGAGTGGAGAGAAAACAAAGGAGTGAAGAGAGAAGAGAGAGTGTAAAGCGAAGATTTGGCCTGAGAGAGATGAGAGGGGTAAAAAGAGAGATTGAAGATAGGAGGGAGTGGAGAAAGATGAGTTATAAAAAAAATTTCCGGGGTCTGCTATGACCTCACATTAATGTCAACATTCTCTGCTTTCTCTCAGTTCAACAACTTCCTTTTTCTGTCCAGCTGTTTTCTTCCCCAGAACCCTAGTTGATGTTGCTAACTGCTATGCACTTATTTTTGTTAATTTATTATTGTATGTAGCATTATTTAATTTATGATACAAACCAAAAACAATATTAAAAAAATTACTGCACAATAAGGTGTTTCACGTTGGCTAAACATATTCAAAGAAGGGGGGGGGGGGGGTAGTGGGTGTGATCAAAAGTGGCAAGTAACATTTTGGACTGGGTAGTAGCTAAGGGCTTGAAATTTTGAGCCCTGATTCTAGTTTATCACTCACATACTTGGCTTGTTGGTAAGTAGATAAGTCAGCAGTCCTGACTTCATCAACTCCAGTTAATAGCAGTTTTTATTTCTGTACATGGCATATATCAAAAGATTTGGAAAAGTATTGTCTGTTGCCTAAGATAAGTTAACTAAAAAACTGCAGTACTCTGCACAACCAATTAAAGGTTTGTCGTCTTACCTCAAGAAGTTGAGCTGCACTTGGTCTGGTCTCAGGATTTTTATCCAGAGCTTTTCTCAGGAAATCTCGAAACGCCAAAGACCTTCCAAAAAGAAACAAAACAAAAAAAAAAAAAAAGAGAGAGAGTTTGAACATTTTTAGGTATACTGTATCTGGCTATGTTCCACAATAAAAGGCTACTTAGGGTCAAGTTTTGATGCAGAGGAGAGGAAAACGTCTTCATACAGTGTAAAAGCCATAGTGTACTTTACAACAAAAGGAAGTTGGGAAGATATTTTTAAGAATATTATTTTTTCCAAATAACAAATAAACGTGCATTACTTTTATGGTAGTTCTATAACAACTTTATTTCTTGTGACAAAGTATGTGCAATTTCCAAATGTAATACAAAAAATGTAAATGCTGTTGTCTCTGCACTATCTACTGCAAGTGGTAGAGGTACTGAAAGAGAAATGACATTTTACAGAAATGCTGTACGGACCACAGTATATGATGACAATTGCAAACAAAGTAAAAAAAAAATAAGCATTCTGCGGTTTAAAGCCCACAGATCAGTAAGAGTATGTAGATATGCAATCCTTACCATTTAGAAGGAGCTGAAAGTGTTGGTGGTTCTGACTTTGCAATCTTCAGGAGAACTCGCATCGGGTTCAGCTCATGATGAGGTGGTTCGATCTGTGCCATTTCAATGAGTGTTATTCCCAACGACCAGATATCTGCCTTGTAATCATATGGCGCATCCTTCATGGTCTCACACATCACTACCTCTGGAGCCATCCTAGGAACAAAACATTCATTTAAGTTAGGATATAATGTCATACACCATACATGTGTCTCTTTATGTAATGAGTAAAGCAAGCCTATGATTAAGTAAAATATGTACTACTTGTACTTAGTGACTGCTCTGTGTCGGATGTTGTTATGCTTTATTTTTTATAAACCTGTCTGAATATTCAAAAAGTGTTGGAAATGGCATATCTGTGGTTATCAAATTAATAAATACAAAATAAAATTATCTATATTAGGAGACAGAAAAGAAGAATTAGGAAGACATTAATACATTTTAATGCAAAGATAATAAAAGTCTTTAAGAGGAATCTACAAGGTCTTAAAAGAGGCAAGAAAGTCAAAATTAAATTTTCATAATTCAGATAGAGCAATTTTAAGAGACATTTCACTTTACTTCTTATATTAAATTTAATTTGTTCTTTTGTTTGCCTTTGTTAAAAGCATGCATAGGTAGACTCGGGAGCAGTTATGCACTACTGGGAGCTAGCTTGTCATTGGATCACCATATGTATTTAGCTAGTTCCCAGTAGTGCACTGCTGTTCTAGAGCCGACTAACTTTAAAGGACCAGTCAATACATCAGATTTGCTAAAACAACAAATGCATGCTAAAAAGACAATGCAATAGCACTTAGTCTGAACTTCAAATAAGTATTGGATTTTTTTCTAACAAATTTTAAAGTTATGTGTACATTTCCACTCTCCCTGTACCATGTGATAGCAATCAGCCAATCACAAATGCTTATATACGTATATTCTGTGAATTCTTGCACATGCTCAGTAGGAGCTGGTGACTCAAAAAGTGTAAATATAAAAAGACTGTGCACATTTTTTTAATGGATGTAAATTGGAAAGTTGTTTATAATTCCCTGCTGTATCTCAATCATTAAAGTTTAATTTGACCTGCGTGTCCCTTTAAGAGCAGGGTAAACACAACGTTATATGCCAAAAATAGCATTTTCTTTTTGCATGCTTATGTCCCTTTAATTGCAGGCTGATGGTCTTTGTATGACATGCATTAGGAACTTTCAGGATAATGTTATCACTATGTTGATAGGTTTTAACTTACTCTTATATTTATTACAAATGCATAGCTTTGGGTTACTGGACGGACAAAACTGGTAGAAATAGACACCTGTATTAGCAAACATACTTAAAGAAAAACTCTTACAGTTTCATTGAGAGCTTCTACTGTATTTGTGCACATGGAGCATGTGCATTGCTGGTCAAGACAGCTGGATGAAAGAGAATGTATTGTATAGCAACAAAACACCTCTGTCCTTAAAGGGACACAACCCAAATTTTTTATTTTGTGATTCAGATAGAGCATGCAATTTTAAGCAACTTTCTAATTTACTCCTATTATCAATTTTTTTTTCATTCTCTTGCGATCTTTATTTGAAAAAGAAGGCATCTAAGCTTTTTTTAGGTTCAGAACTCTGGACAGCACTTTTTTATTGGTGGATGAATTTATCCACCAATCAGCAAGAACAACCCAGGTTGTTCACCAACAATGGGCCGGCATCTAAACTTAGATTCTTGCATTTCAAATAAAGATACCAAGAGAATGAAGAAAATTTGATAATAGGAGTAAATTAGAAAGTTGCTTAAAATGTTATGCTTTCTGAATCACAAAAGAAAAAATCTGGGTTCAATGTCCCATTAATGTGTATAAAGAGAATCTATAACATAATTAAATTTATACCATACATAAAAAACAATAGAGAGCAGGTATAGAATTGTATGGGAAACAATATATTTGTACATTTTCCCCAAAGAATAATAAATGCTAGAGCAGGACATCTTGCCCATCCCTGATGGAAAATGCAGGTCAGATCCTTGTGCATCAGGAGGGTGTTATGGGTATGACTGCAAATAGAACTTCAAAGCACGAACCACGTCCAAGTTGTGCAATAAACGTTCCTTCTTAGAAGAAGGATTAGGACACAGAGAAGGAACAACAATCTCCTGATTGATATTCCTGCTAGTAACCACCTTAGGGAGGAACCCAGGTTTGGTACGCAAAACCACCTTATCAGCATGGAAAACAAGATAAGACAAGTCACATTGTAATGCAGATAATACAGAAACCCTTCGAGCTGAAGAGATAGCAACTAGAAACAGAACTTTCCAAGATAGAATTTTAATATCTATGGAATGCATGTGTTCAAACGGAACCCCCTGAAGAATATTAAGAACTAAATTTAGACTCCAAGGCGGAGCAACAGTTTTAAACATAGGCTTGATTCTAACTAAAGCCTGACAAAAAGCCCGAACGTCTGGGACATCTGCCAGACGCTTGTGCAATAGAATAGACAGAGTAGATATCTGTCCTTTTAAGGAACTAGCTGACAATCCTTTCTCCAATCCTTCTTGAAGAAAGGACAAAATCCTAGGAATCCTGATCTTACTCAATGAGTAGCCTTTGGATTCGCACCAAAAAAAGATACTTTGATAAAATCAAGCGTTCAATCTCCAAGCAGTCAGTTGCAGAGAAATTAGATTTGGATGCTTGAACGGACCTTGAATCAGAAGGTCCTGTCGTGGTGGCAGAGATGACATGTCCACCAGGTCTGCATACCAAGTCCTGCGTGACCACGCAGGCGCTATCAAAATCACCAAAGCTCTCTCCTGTTTGATTCTGGCAATCAGACGCGGAAGGAGAGGGAAAGGTGGAAACACATAAGCCAGGTTGAACGACCTGGGTACTGCTAGAGCATCTATCACTACTGCCTGAGGATCCCTGGACTTGGATCCATAACAAGGAAGTTTGGCGTTCTGACGAGACGCCATCAGATCCAATTCTGGTGTGCCCCACAGCCGAACCAGTTGAGCAAACACCTCCGGATGGAGCCCCCACTCCCCCGGATGAAAAGTCTGACGACTTAGAAAATCTGCCTACCAGTTCTCTACCCCTGGGATATAGATTGCTGAAAGATGGCAAGAGTGAGTCTCTTTCACTTTACCCTTCCTGCTTAGAGCCGGCAAAGAGAATGACTGGGGGGTGGAGTTAAGGGGGGAGCTATATAGACAGCTCTGCTGTGGTGCTCTCTTTGCCACTTCCTGTTAGGAAGGATAATATCCCACAAGTAAGGATGAATCCGGGGACTCGGTACATCTTGCAAAATAAAGAAGCTGACTGAGAAGAGAAGAGTTATAGGCAAAGGAAGGGGTAGAGTCCTAAACATTTCTGGGAAGTTTATTTCAAGATGTATAAGACTACATATACTTACCATATGACATCACTTGAGTATGGAAAATGTTCTTACATTTAACCTTACCACTAGCTATGCTTAAAGTCCTCACTTATAAAAAATGCCCATCCCAACCCTGTTTGGCTCAAAACTATAGTTGAAGGCGTTTGGAAGGATACTCTATGTATCCATATTTTGCAGCCTTCTCATAATACTTAAAACTAATTTGTGTAAAATTCAAGTGTCAAAATCTGACCCTCATTTTGGACCAGTATTAGTCAAACAATACACAATAATGTTTCTACTAGAAATATATGTAGAAGGCACAAAAACCTGTTTCCCCTTTAACTGGTAAAATGTAATTCATGTCTGATTCTAGGAAAGATTCATGATGTTTCTAAAAATGTCCTATATTAGGCAGACTAGAAAAATACATTGTACTAATAAATATCAATAACTCAAGTGGGTTTAAATCCATGAGTAGGTAGAAAGCCTCCCGGAAGTCTGTAGGCGTGGGGACCTTCCCATATATAACATTTCCTGCTATGGTTATTTGGAAGAAAGATAGGCATTCAATTCCAAGGGGACCACCATCATTAGAAAACCACAATAATTCTGAAAACCTTAACATTTTTATCTGAAACCATGAGATCTATTGTTTTGCTTCTTTCCAGCACACTAACAAACCAGTGAGTGGTGTTAAAGGGATATAATAATCTGAACATTTTCTGTTGTAATTTAGACACACATAATCTTTGTTGAATCCCTAGGTAGGCATCTGGAGCACTACATGGCAGGAAAAAAGTGCTGCCATTTAGTGCTCTTGCAAATGGATATCATGCTTGCAAAACTGCTGCAATATAGTGCTCCAGACACTCGCCCACTCCTGAGTTTACGTCCCTGCTTTTCAACAAATGTTACCAAGAAAACAAAGAAAATGTAATAATAGAAGTAAATTAGAATGTTGTTAAAATTTCACACACTATCCGAACCACAAACATTTTTTTAGGTTACATGTTCCTTTAATGACTTCGCTGTACTGAAGATTCCTACCCCTGGAGTACTTACTTTCCTTTAAATCTCAAATGCAGAGGTCTCTTGTGACACAATATGAATGAGGCATCTTGCAGAACTGCCACCAATAAATAAATGGTTACTATGCAGTCATGTAACTAAACCAGGACTGCACCTTTGGTGATCTGCAAAGTTCAAAAGCGGAACAGAGGGCAAGCAATTCTAGTATTATTTGCTGCTTTATTCTTGAAGAAATATAATTTATGCTTGCCTGATAAATTGATTTCCCTCTTGGTAGTTAGGGTCCACGAAAACATTCATAACCTATGGTAATTACTTCACCTGGCCACTAGGTGTAGGCAAAGTCACCCCAAACAGAGCATTGAAATATCCCTTACACTTCCACTACCCTTCTCAGTAGTTGAAGCCGAGGGTAAGGAAAAGTAAAGAAATAAAATGGGTATAGAGGTGCCAAAACTGCCGCCATTACACAAAAACATAATTTATGCTTACCTGATAAATTTATTTCTCTTGTAGTGTATCCAGTCCACGGATCATCCATTACTTATGGGATATTCTCATTCCCAACAGGAAGTTGCAAGAGGATCACCCACAGCAGAGCTGCTATATAGCTCCTCCCCTAACTGTCATATCCAGTCATTCGACCGAAAACAAACAGAGAAAGGAGAAACCATAGGGTGCAGTGGTAACTGTAGTTTAATTAAAATTTAGACCTGCCTTAAAAGGACAGGGCGGGCCGTGGACTGGATACACTACAAGAGAAATAAATTTATCAGGTAAGCATAAATTATGTTTTCTCTTGTTAAGTGTATCCAGTCCACGGATCATCCATTACTTATGGGATACCAATACCAAAGCTAAAGTTCACGGATGATGGGAGGGACAAGGCAGGATTAAGCGGAAGGAACCACTGCCTGAAGAACCTTTCTCCCAAAAACAGCCTCCGAAGAAGCAAAAGTATCAAATTTGGAAAAAGTGTGAAGCGAAGACCAAGTCGCGGCCTTGCAAATCTGTTCAACAGAGGCCTCATTTTTAAAGGCCCAGGTGGAAGCCACAGCTCTAATAGAATGAGCTGTAATCCTTTCAGGGGGCTGCTGTCTAGCAGTCTCATAGATGTTTGACGGAAATCTTTAGTAGCTTGTAAGTAAAACTTCAAGGCACGGACTATGTCCAGATTATGTAAAAGACGTTGCTTCTTTGAAGAAGGATTAGGACACAATGATGGAACAACAATCTCTTAATTGATATTCTTGTTAGAAACCACCTTAGGTAAAAACCCAGGTTTGGTACGCAGGACTACCTTATCTGCATGAAAAATCAGATAAGGAGAATCACATTGTAAGGCAGATAGCTCAGAGACTCTCCGAGCCGAGGAAATAGCCATCAAAAACAGAACTTTCCAAGATAAAAGTTTAATATCAATGGAATGAAGGGGTTCAAACGGAACTCCTTGAAGAACTTTAAGAACCAAGTTTAAGCTCCACGGGGGAGCAACAGGTTTAAACACAGGCTTAATTCTAATCAAAGCCTGGCAAAATGCCTGGACGTCTGGAACCTCTGCCAGACGCTTGTGCAAAAGAATAGACAGAGCAGAAATCTGTCCCTTTAAGGAACTAGCTGATAATCCTTTGTCCAAGCCCTCCTGGAGAAAAGACAATATTCCAGGAATCCTAACCTTACTCCATGAGTAATTCTTGGATTCACACCAATAAAGATATTTACTCCATATCTTGTGGTAGATTTTCCTGGTAACAGGCTTTCGTGCCTGTATTAAAGTATCAATGACTTACTCGGAGAAGCCACGCTTTGATAGAATCAAGCGTTCAATCTCCATGCAGTCAGTCTCAGAGAAATTAGATTTGGATGATTGAAAGGACCTTGTATCAGAAGGTCCTGTCTTAGAGGCAGAGTCCATGGTGGAAAGGATGGGATGACATGTCCACTAGGTCTGCATACCAAGTCCTGCGTGGCTACGCAGGTGCTATCAGAATCACCAATGCTCTCTCCTGTTTGATTTTGGCAATCAGTCGAGGGAGCAGAGGAAACGGTGGAAACACATAAGCCAGGTTGATTAACCAAGGCGCTGCTAGAGCATCTATCAGCGTCGCTTCTGGGTCTCTGGACCTGGATCCGTAACAAGGAAGCTTGGCGTTCTGGCGAGACGCCATGAAATCCAACTCTGGTTTGCCCCAACGATGAATCAACTGAGCAAACACCTCCGGATGGAGTTCCCACTCCCCCGGATGGAAAGTCTGACGACTTAAAAAATCCGCCTCCCAGTTCTCCACGCTTGGAATATGGATTACTGACAGGTGGCAAGAGTGGTACTCAGCCCAGCGAATTATTTTTGAGACTTCTAACATCGCTAGGGAACTCCTGGTTCCCCCTTGATGGTTGATGTAAGCCACAGTCGTGATGTTGTCCGACTGAAATCTGATGAACCTCAGTGTTGCTAACTGAGGCCAAGCCAGAAGAGCATTGAATATCGCTCTTAACTCCAGAATATTTATTGGAAGGAATTTCTCCTCCTGAGTCCACAATCCCTGTGCCTTCAGGGAATTCTAGACTGCACCCCAACCTAGAAGGCTGGCATCTGTTGTTACAATTGTCCAATCTGGCCTGCGAAAGGTCATACCCTTGGACAGGTGTACCCGACACAACCACCAGAGAAGAGAATCTCTGGTCTCTTGATCCAGATTTAGCAGAGGGGACAAATCTGTGTAATCCCCATTCCACTGACTCAGCATGCATAATTGCAGCGGTCTGAGATGAAGGCGCGCAAATGGCACTATGTCCATTGCCGCTACCATTAAGCCGATTACCTCCATACACTGAGCTACCGAAGGGCGCGGAATGGAGTGAAGAACACGGCAAGCATTTAGAAGTTTTGATAACCTGGACTCCGTCAGGTAAATTTTCATTTCTACAGAATCTATAAGAGTCCCTAAGAAGGAGACCCTTGTAAATGGGGATAGAGAACTCTTTTCCTCGTTCACTTTCCACCCGTGCAACCTCAGAAATGCAAGAACTATCTCTGTATGAGACTTGGCAACTTGAAAGCTTGACGCCTGTATCAGGATGTCGTCTAGATACGGAGCCACCGCTATGCCTCGCGGTCTTAGAACCGCCAGAAGTGAGCCCAGAACCTTTGTAAAGATTCTCGGGGCTGTAGCCAACCCGAAGGGAAGAGCTACAAATTGGTAATGCCTGTCTAGAAAGGCAAACCTTAGAAACCGATGAAGATCTTAGTGAATCGGTATGTGAAGGTAGACATCCTTTAAGTCCACTGTGGTCATGTACTGACCTTCTTGGATCATGGGTAGGATGGTCCGAATAGTTTCCATTTTGAAAGATGGAACTCTGAGGAATTTGTTTAAGATCTTTAGATCCAAAATTGGTCTGAAGGTTCCCTCTTTTTTGGGAACCACAAACAGATTCGAATAAAAACCCTGTCCGCGGAACTGGATGGATCACTCCCATAACTAGGAAGTCTTGCACACAGCGTAGGAATGCCTCTTTCTTTATCTGATTTGCAGATAGCATTGAAAGATGAAATCTCCCTTGTGGAGGGGAAGCTTTGAAGTCCAGAAGATATCCCTGAGATATGATCTCCAACGCCCAGGGATCGTGAACATCTCTTGCCCACGCCTGGGCGAAGAGAGAAAGTTTGCCCCCTACTAGATCCGTCGCCGGATAGGGGGCCGTTCCTTCATGCTGTCTTAGAGGCAGCAGCAGGCTTTCTGGCCTGCTTGCCTTTGTTCCAGGACTGGTTAGGTTTCCAGGCCTGCTTAGATTGAGCAAAAGTTCCCTCTTGTTTTGAAGCGGAGGAAGTTGATGCTGCACCTGCCTTGAAATTTCGAAAGGCACGAAAATTAGACTGTTTGGCCTTTGCTTTGGCCCTGTCCTGAGGAAGGGTGTGACCCTTACCTCCAGTAATGTCAGCAATAATTTCCTTCAAACCAGGCCCAAATAAGGTCTGCCCCTTGAAAGGAATGTTGAGTAATTTAGACTTCGAAGTCACGTCAGCTGACCAGGATTTAAGCCATAGCGCCCTACGCGCCTGGATGGCGAATCCGGAATTCTTAGCCGTTAGTTTAGTCAAATGAACAATGGCATCAGAAACAAATGAGTTAGCTAGCTTAAGTGTTCTAAGCTTGTCAATAATTTCAGTCAATGGAGCTGTATGGATGGCCTCTTCCAGGGCCTCAAACCAGAATGCCGCCGCGGCCGTGACAGGCGCAATGCATGCAAGGGGCTGTAAAATAAAACCTTGTTGAATAAACATTTTCTTAAGGTAACCCTCCAATTTTTTATCCATTGGATCTGAAAAAGCACAACTGTCCTCAACCGGGATAGTAGTACGCTTTGCTAAAGTAGAAACTGCTCCCTCCACCTTAGGGACCGTCTGCCATAAGTACCGTGTAGTGGCGTCTATTGTAAACAATTTTATAAATATAGGAGGTGGGGAAAAAGGCACACCCGGTCTATCCCACTCCTTGCTAATAATTTCTGTAAGCCTTTTAGGTATAGGAAAAACATCAGTACACACCGGTACCGCATAGTATTTATCCAGCCTACACAATTTCTCTGGTACTGCAACTGTGTTACAGTCATTCAGAGCAGCTAATACCTCCCCAAGCAACACACAGAGTTTCTCAAGCTTAAATTTAAAATTAGAAATCTCTGAATCAGGTTTCCCCGAATCAGAGATGTCACCCACAGACTGAAGCTCTCCGTCCTCATGATCTGCATATTGTGATGCAGTATCAGACATGGCCCTTACAGCATCTGCGCGCTCTGTATTTCTCCTAACCCCAGAGCAATCGCGCTTGCCTCTTAATTCAGGCAACCTGGATAATACCTCTGACAGGGTATTATTCATGATTGCAGCCATGTCCTGCAAGGTAATCGCTATGGGCGTCCCTGATGTAATTGACGCCATATTAGCGTGCATCCCCTGAGCGGGAGGCAAAGGGTCTGACACGTGGGGAGAGTTAGTTGGCATAACTTCCCCCTCGTCAGAATCTTCTGGTGATATTTTTTTTTTTTTTTTATAGTTAAAGACTGATCTTTACTGTTTAAGGTGAAATCAATACATTTAGTACACATTCTCCTATGGGGCTCCACCATGGCTTTCAAACATAATGAACAAGTAGTTTCCTCTGTGTCAGACATGTTTAAACAGACTAGCAATGAGACTAGCAAGCTTGGAAAACACTTTAAACAAGTTTACAAGCAATATAAAAAAAACGTTACTGCACCTTTAAGAAACACAAATTTTGTCAAAATTTGAAATAACAGTGAAAAAAGGCAGTTACACTAACGAAATTTTTACAGTGTATGTAACAAGTTAGCAGAGCATTGCACCCACTTGCAAATGGATGATTAACCCCTTAATACCCAAAACTGAATAATAAAAGACAAAAACATTTTTTTTTTTTTTTTCAAACAGTCACAACAACTGCCACAGCTCTACTGTGGCTTTTTACCTCCCTCAAAAATGACTTTGAAGCCTTTTGAGCCCTCCAGAGATGTCCTGGATCATGCAGAGGGAAGCTGGATGTCTGTGTCTGTAATTTTTGCTGTGCAAAAAAACGAAAATAGGCCCCCCCCCCCCACTCATATTACAACAGTGGAAAGCCTAAGGAAAACTGTTTCTAGGCCAAATTCAAGCCAGCCATGTGGAAAAAAACTAGGCCCCAATAAGTTTTATCACCAAATACATATAAAAACGATTAAACATGCCAGCAAATGTTTTATATTACATTTTTATAAGAGTATGCATCTCTATTAATAAGCCTGATACCAGTAGCTAACTGCATTTAAGGCTTTACTTACATTAGTTCGTTATCAGCAGCATTTTCTAGCAAATTCCATCCCTAGAAAAATATTAACTGCACATACCTTATTGCAGGAAAACCTGCACGCCATTCCCTCTCTGAAGTTACCTCACTCCTCAGAATATGTGAGAACAGCCATGGATCTTAGTTACTTCTGCTAAGATCATAGAAAACGCAGGAAGATTCTTCTTCTAAATACTGCCTGAGATAAACAGTACACTCCGGCACCATTTAAAAATAACAAACTTTTGATTGAAGAATAAACTAAGTATAAAACACCACACTCCTCTTACGACCTCCATCTTGGTTGAGGCTTGCAAGAGAATGTCTGGGTATGACAGTTAGGGGAGGAGCTATATAGCAGCTCTGCTGTGGGTGATCCTCTTGCAACTTCCTGTTGGGAATGAGAATATCCCATAAGTAATGGATGATCAGTGGACTGGATACACTTAACAAGAGAAATAAGGGCGGGTTCATGGACCCTAACTGCCAAGAAATGTATCCAGTAATCATAAATTATATTTTCCTTCTAATGGCAGTGATGGACCACGAAAACATTCATAACCTATGGAAAATGAATACCCAAGCTGAGGAGTACACAAATGTTAGGGAGGGAAAGAAGGGAAGGAAAGTAGGGAAGGCAGTCCTAATTACTAGGCACCACCTCTTGTAGAACCCTTCCTTACCTCCATGAAACAAGGCAAAGAACTATTAATAGCATAGGGGAAGTGGGAGGGATATGTTCTGTTTGGGGTATATCTGCATTCTCATGGTGGCCAGGTGAAGTAATTCCCATAGGTTATGAATTTTCTTCCTAATGGGAAAGAGTCCACAACCGCATTCATTACTTATGGGAAATAAGAACCTGGCCACCAGGAGGAGGCAAAGACCCACCAGCCAAAGGCTTAAATATTCCTCCCACTTCCCCTATCCCCCAGTCATTCTTTGCCTTTCGTCCCAGGAGGTTGGCAGAGAAGTGTCAGAAGTTTTTTTCCTTTTATTTAACTTATTTAATTTATTTTTATTTTGTCTCTTTTGGAGGGTGCTACCCTTCGTCACGAGACGTAAGTTTTAAGTAGTCCTATCAGCCTCTCGTGGAGGGCCTGGGCGAAAGTGAGAGTCCGGAGATGCGGTGGGAGCTTCCCCTGCGACACCATCCAGACTCCTATTCACAGCTCCTCTTCAGCACTTGGCATTGCCGAACTTTGCTTCGCTACCTGCCGTTTTTCTCTGAAGTCCATGACGGAGGCGATGCTACTATTCGTCACACTTAGAGGGCCGTGTTCCTGTTCCACGGCGTTGGATTCCGGTAAGATCGTTTTATTTTATTACATTTCTGTAATGTGATTTATTATGACAGTTAAGTATGGTCCTCACTGAGGCACCTTTTTCGATCTAGGAATCAAGGGATTATCCCCCCTTTTTGGGGAATTTGTGAACGGGATTGGGTATTTATCATGTTTATTATGTGATTATCCTACTTGTGTACGGGAATTCGGGCTCCGAGGCTGAGACGTATCGTTTTCTATGTACTACATAGTGCCTTGTTCTGTCGACATGGCCTTGGACCTTCTCTTTCGAGTTATGGTATCATTTTTTTTCCCCCGAAGATGGCAGGACATTTTCTTTTTAATATTTGAATGGCGTTGATTCGCTTGCAGGACCCTGAAATTTCCTTACAGTTATGTGTCTGTCTTCCTATCCCGGGTGTTCAGACCATCAATGGCACTATTATATTTCCCCCGGGGGTGATTGTTCCTCCATGTTGTTTGTTTTGTTACAGGATTGTGCGGCTGTGCATCCTACTACGACGTCTGTTTGGTTTATTGGGGGATTCTTTTCTGTATCATCGGGGCCCTTCTTGCTCCTCTCAGGGTTCTTCAAGGTAGGCTAGTGGAGTTGCTTTTTTTCCAGCCAGTCTACTGTGAGCTTTCCCAGTCTTTTTTTCTGAAGGTTACTGTCTCTGTTTGGCAGGTACTGCAGAGACTTGATTCCTTCTGGGCGGATGACTATGGGTTCCCTTGATTTTACTTTTATCCGGTCAGGATTATTTACTTTCTGTTATGTTTTCCCTATGGGAATTCTGGTTTTTACTTTCTGTTATGTTTTCCCTATGGGAATTGCTCGAACTAGTTCTTCTATGGAAGTTTTTCCAGGATTTTAATCCGGAGTGTTTGTGTGCCTTGTTAAGTGACACACATTGTGTCTGGCGGGACCTGCTGATTCACTTGTTTCAGTTGTTGTTGTTTTTTAAAAAAAATAATAATAAAAAAAAATAAAGACCATAGGGTTGTCGGAAGCGCTTGGGCTGGCCCGTGGCAGTTCTGCTCCCGGCATATGGGACCGGTGGTGTCTCACTGTCTATTTGCATCCCCAGCGGAGGGGTATGGTCCTTACTGCTTGGTGCGGTTATGGCATTTCGAGAAGCTTTTGCCTCGTTGTCATTGACTGGCTTGATCGATGTGCGAGTCTTAAATAATTCTTGATTGAAATTACATATAGAGGTTGTCAGTCTCACTATCTTCGCCTCTGGAAGCTTTTATGTTTGGATTGCGTGGCTCACCTTTTAGGTGTCGCTGCTAAGGTTCTGGTATCCCTTTTTCTTGGGGTTAAGGACCGGGATGACCTTTGTCCTCAGTGTCTAGTGTCCGGTGGATTTTGCGTGTTTTCATCGCAGTGTCTTCCTTGACGAGATAGTCGGTCAGCGCTGACTCAGGGAGTCTTGTTGTGGGATTCCGACTTGTAGGATCTAGGTTCTTATCTTTTAGATCTCTGTGTGAGTCTGAGAGGGGACTCGAGGGCTTTGGCGGCCTGGTTCATACTTTCTCT
The DNA here is from genome assembly GCF_027579735.1 of Bombina bombina. Classification (NCBI taxonomy): domain Eukaryota; kingdom Metazoa; phylum Chordata; class Amphibia; order Anura; family Bombinatoridae; genus Bombina; species Bombina bombina. The sequence goes on along the minus strand of NC_069504.1, from coordinate 395,306,708 downwards.
TCTTGTCCCTGTTTTCCTTGGAAATCAGGGTTTGGATAGGATGAGTTTCCTTCTCTATCCTTTTGGGGATTTTGGACATTTCTGGTTTGTTACCCGGTTGTGAGCGTGGGCTTTGGGGTTTGTATTCTAAGAGTCCTTTGCCCTATTGTCCCTATATTGTGTCCTGGTCTCGTTCTAGACCTGTTGAGTGCTTCTACTGTGGCCCATTGGTTAGCAAGTTGGACATTTTCCCCTTTTGCAGTTTGCTGCTGTCTGTGTTAGGTGGTTCGAGAGATTGTCTCTCAGAGGTCTTACACAATGAGGCCCATTTATCAAGCTCCATATGGAGCTTGAGGGCCCGTATTTCTGACGAGTCTTCAGACTCGCCAGAAACAGCAGTTGTGAAGCAGTGGTCTAAAGCTCTGAGCAGGTGGACAGGAATCGGCACAATTCAACCCGATCGAGTACAATTGGGTTGATTGACACCTCCCTGCCTTGGGGTCTCTCTGCCTTCTCTGTTCGCACCACTATCCTCTCCTTCATTTCCGGTATCTTTTTCATTTATTTTTCCCATCTATGGAATTGATCCTTGCTTGTGGGGCACCCTCAGTCTCCTGTGGGCTGGGGTGTGGGACTGGGTTTTTCTTTTTTTGTGTTTCTCCTGTTCGCCGGTAAGGGTTTTTTCCCTTGGTGACCGGGTTTTTCATGGAATGGCTGTTGGTCCCTGCTGTTTAGCTGTCTATTTGTCTGCTGGTCCTTGAGATTTGTTTGTTCTCTTTGGCTCCTTTTCTGGTATTCTGATGATGTCTCCGTCTTCGGGACATGGATTAGAGTATGCTTGTCGAATGGAGTTAGGTTGTCTTCTTGACGACCTGGGGTTTTCCTCTGTTAGGTTTGTTTTTCTTTTTCCTTCCGGGAAATGTTAGTTGGGTCCCTCACTGGTTGAGGGGCTGCAGCTGGGATATTGCCTCTGAGAAATGGTGTCCTTGGGGTCAGTGATCTCGGCTGTGTCTATTCGTGGTAACTATCCAGGTTCTATGGACTGTTGGTAGCTTTGCGTCAAAGGAGTGTTTTTTTTTTTGTCAAATGGTTATTGTTCCCTGTTTTTGGACGAAATGGGGATTTCGTTTTGGGAATGTGTGTTTTAGGTGGTGACTTCATGTGGTTCGCCTCTTACCCTCCCGTTTTGGCATTCTGTGTCCTCTTTGGCTTGGACTCTTTCACATTAGGAAGAAAATCATCAATTATGCTTACCTGATAATTTTCTTTTCTTCCATGGGAAAGAGTCCACAGTCCACCGTCCACCATCAGTTTTTGAGGCGTTGTTGTTTTTTCCATCTTTTGGCACCTTTTTTCACCTGATGCTTCTTCCACTGTTCCTTGGCTAAATGACTGGGGGATAGGGGAAGTTGGAGGAGTATTTAAGCCTTTGGCTGGTGGGTCTTTTTCTCCTCCTGGGGGCCAGATTACTATTTCCCATAAGTAATGAATGCGGCTGTGGACTCTTTCCCATGGAATAAAAGAAAATTATCAGGTAAGCATAATTTATGTTTTTTTCGTGGATCCTCACTGCCATTAGAAGGAAAACATGTCTTGCCTAGGGGATTTCACTAGCATCATACTGAGGAGACACCAATAACAACACGGTCCAATAAACCCCACAAAATTTACCCAGGGAAACTTACAAAATACCAGGGTATCTAAGGGATCAACCTTTTTCAGAAAATGGTACACCAAAAGACCCAACTACAATAAAATTAAGCAGCAACAACAAGGGATCACACTTTCACAATAACAAGAGAAACATGGTTCAAGTATCCAAAAATTTAATTGACAATGATGTTCAATGATTCACAGCGAGTAATGTGCATTTGAATACATTTTATAAAAAAAAAAAAATTAATACAGCGTCACCATTTTATCAGTATTCAAATATATTTTTTGTGTCACTTTTTGCTTACTAAATTAGAAATATATCATATCAAATCTGGGGAGGTTAACAATTCAATTCTCCCCCTCTGTATTATTTGTTTAACTCAAAGCGCACAATAAAGTTGTGAAAAAAGCAGGAAACATCACTGATCTGTGCAATAATGCGTGAGCTCCAAGATGATAGTGCCCAGCACATAAGGAGATTCACCAACCAACACCTCGAAAGGCTTAAAATAAGAGAACAGCTGTGAAGAGAGCTGCAGACAGAGGATATATAACAATATGGTAAGTAATAACAATACTGATGAAAGCATGTCCAGCAGTTTAATGACCCTTTGATGGAAAGAAACACTGGGGTAAATGGCGCACAAAAATACAAATGGCATATGTGCCCCAATAATATTCTCTCTCTCTCTTTAAAGAAACAAAAACATTTTTAGTAATTTGGTATTATTTTAAATACTACATCTAGGATATTAGTTTTACTGTATTCCTTAATCATAGTCAGTTTCATGGGTGGAACGCACAGATATAAAGCTACAGTATACAGAATGTAAAGGGGTTATAAATTTAGATTACAATACTCTTACTATGATCTCTTAAAGGAACAGTCAACACCAAAATTGTTATTGTTTAAAAAGATAGATAACGCCTTTACTACCCATTCCGCCGCTTTGCACAACCAACACTGTTATATCAATATATGTGATAACATTCAAACCTCTAAATTTCTGCCTGTTTCTAAGCCACTTCAGACAGCCTCTTATCACATGCTTTTTTATTAGCTTTTCACAAGAGGCTGCTAATCCATGTGAGCCATATAGATAACATTGTGCTCTCTTCTGAAGTTATGGCTGACACTGCACTAATTGGCTAAAATGCAAGACAATAAGTAAATAGCCATGTGACCAGGGGGCTGTCAAAAGAGGCTTAGATAGAAGGTAATCACAGAGGATAAAAGTATATTACTATAACCATCTATCTAAATTATCTTTTTAAATAATAACAAAATTTGAGTTGACTGTCCCTTTAAATGCTTAATTCATCAAAAGAGAAACTGATAAAGAGACTAAAAGAACTTGTATAAATTAGTTTCTGAAAATATTGGTAACCTTAACACACATTTTATGTAAAGAACACTCAGATTTCACATCTTACCAGTACGGTGTGCCTATGAAGGAGTCCCTTCTCTGTAAGGTCTTCACATTCTTTGCTGATACCCCAAAATCCGCTGAAAACAAAAAGAGACAAGATGATAAAATTTATGAATGATCATATTTCATAAGACACTTATATAAATGCAAAAGTCATTTCACAGCTGGCAAGTTTTGCATTGTTCTTAAATGGATATGAAACCCAATTTTTTTTCTTTCATGATTCAGACAGAGCATGCAATTTTAAGCAACTTTCTAATTTACTCCTAATATAAAATAGTCTTCATTCTCTTGGTATCTTTATTTGAAAAGCAGGAATGTAAGCTTAGGACCGGGCCCATTTTTGGTTCTGCACCTGGGTAGAACTGGCTGATTGGTGGCTAAATGTAGTCACATGGTTTGATCCCTTGGAGTGGTGGCGCTGTGTATGGAGTATACTGGTCATATTACTCCTTTCCAGGAAAAAAACAGCCAATCAAAGGCTCTATTCAATCAGCCACTAAAGCTGATAGAAGGGTGCTCCCATGTGCTTGTTGCCACACAGGAGACAAAATGAAGCAGTATTGTGCAATACAGTAGTTTAGGCGGTATTATGGTGGTGGTAGGGAGTTCAAGGGACAGTAAACATGGGATTTTAAAATAAAATCTTTAGTTATGCATAGCATAATTCTCAGTACAGGAAATAGACCCGGCTAACGATGCTACAAATCATTCCCTAACTGGCTTCAGCCCATAACAACTGCAAAGCAATTAAGTCAATGCTAACATAATGACTGTAGCTAGCCCTGATCTCTTCAGAAGCAAACCCAGGATGGTCTCCTACAAATAAGGCAAGTAGTGGATGGAATTTGGCTAATGAAAAACAACTGCAGCCAGCAAGATGCTAATTTCTTTGAAAACATGTTTGGCCAGTATTTCAAGATGCTTACTGCCCTTAATTGCCAGTATCTACCCAATATGCACTTCGTATAACAGGGGGAGTTAGATGCTTATGCAATACAGAACAATGCCTTTATAAGCACAGGATGTATTAAGTAGAAATAGAAGTAGCAAACAACAAAGACTGTATATTATGAAACCGCAGTTTTGGCCTTTGTGTCTGTTAACATGAGTGAAAATTAAAAAACAAAAGAAAAACTCACTAAACAATTTACTTCTATTTTCAGAATGAGCTCTTTCTATGACCGCATACCAAGTCACACTTAAAGGGACACTAAACCCAATTTTTTTTCATGATTCAGATAGAGCATGCAATTTTAAGCAACTTTCTAATTTACTCCTATTATCATTTTTTCTTCATTCTCTTGCTATCTTGGCATCTAAGCTAAGGAGCTAACACATTTTGGGTTCAGATCACTGTACAGCATTTAGCCACCAATTAGCAAGCCCAACCCAGGTGCTGAACCAAAAATGGGCCAGCTTCTAAGCTTAGATTCCTGTTTTTTCAAATAAAGACAGCAAAAGAATGAAGAAAAATTGATAATAGGAGTAAATTAGAAAGTTGCTTAAAATTGTATGTTCTAAGGCGCATGAGCATATCTGCACAAAATGGCAGCAACATTTTAAACCGTGTTTGTAATGATGTTATACATATAGTGCTAAAAACACCTGTACGCTGTAGAGTCTATATACATATGCTCTAATGAAAAGCACGGTTTTAAAAAAAGGACTTCAGAAGGAAGAAGAGATTTGATAACAGCGGTAAACTGAAAAGCTTTTCTTTCTTTTTTTTATACTCTGAATCGTGACATTTTTTTTAAACCACTAGGTCCCTATAAGTGGGACTGGAATACTGATGACCGGCTTCCTGGCTTGAATGAGAGTATCGATCACACTCTCAGAAAACCCTCTTCTGGCTAAGACTAAGCGTTCAATCTTCACGCAGTCAGCCTCAGACAGACAATCTAGATTTTGATGCACAAAGGGGTACTGTACCCGCAGATCCCTGCGACAAGGCAACCTCCACGGAGGAGACAATGACATCCTCACTAGATCCGCAAACCACATCCTCCGCGGCAACGACGGAGCAATCAGAATAGTTGATGCATGCTCCTGCTTTATGCAGGCCACTACTCGAGGTAGAAGTGGTAACAGTGAAAATATGTAGATTAGGTTGAATCTCCAGGGCACTGCTAAGGCATCTATCAGTTCTGCCTGGGGATCCCTGGACCGCGACCCGTATCTGGGTAGCTTGAAGTTGAGTCTGGATGCCATGAGATCTATCTCCGGAGTCCCCCATCTGTTGCAAATCCCTGCAAACACTTCGGGATTAAGAGACCATTCCCCCAGATGAAACGATTGTCTGCTGAGAAAATTCTGCTTCCCAGTTGTCCACACCCGGGATCTGGATCGCTGACAGCGAGCAGTTGTGGGTCTCTGCCCAATCCAGAATCCGAGATACTTCCCTTATGTCTAGGGAGCTTCTCGTTCCCCCCTGATGGTTGATGTAAGCCACCGAAGTAATGTTGTCCGACTGGAATCTGATGAACTGGGACGAAGCCAGTAGGGGCCAAGTACTTAGAGCATTGAAGATCGCTCGAAGTTCCAGGATGTTAATACCCTAGACCTCTTTCTGCTAGAGGTACTGGTACAATTACTCCAAGAGAGGAGAGATCCTTTACGCACTCTAGAAAGGCATCTAATTTCTCTGGTCTTGACGATAGATTTAACAAGAGGAATCTGCCCCTGGGGGGGTGAGTTTTGAAACCTATCCTGTAACACTGGGTAATAACCTCCCGAACCCAAGGATCCTGTACGTGTCTCATCCAAGCCTCTGCGAAAAGAGATAGTCTGCCCCCTACGAGATCAAGAGACAGTTCAGGGGTCGCCCCTTCATGCCGATTTTGTCTCGGGCGCTTCTTACTCTGCTTGGTTTTATTCCAAGACTGAGATGGTTTCCAAAATCCCTTGGACTGCTCGGGCTTCGCGGCAGGATGCTGTCATTGGGACTTCTCCGAACGAAAGGAACGTAAATTAGGACCCTTAGGTTTATTCTTCTTATCCTGCGGTAGAAAGGCGCCCTTGCCCCCTGTGACCGTGGATATGATAGAGTCCAGGCCTTAACCGAAAAGAACCTTTCCCTTAAATGGAAGGGAACGTAATCTAGATTTGGACGTCATGTCAGCAGACCACGACTTCAACCACAGGGCCCTCCGGGCAAAAACAGAAAATCCTAATGTCTTGGCATTCAAGCGAATAATCTGCATATTTGCATCACAGATAAACAAACTAGCTACCCTCAGGGCCTTAATTCTTTCCTGTAATTAATCGATGGGAGTCTCCACCTCGATCATCTCTGACAGAGAGTCACACCAATAGGTAGAGGCTTCCGCCACCGCATCAACTGCCGCTGTAGGCTGAAATACGAACCCGTGTGCTGAAACATTTTTCTTAACAGGGTCTCTAATTTCTTATCCATGGGTTCCTTAAACGACAAACTATCCTCGAGTGGGATAATGGTGCGCTTAGCAAGCGTGGAGATAGCTCCATCTACCTTAGTGACAGATCCCCACAATTCTAGCTGAGAATCAGGAACCGGGAACAATTTCTTAAAAACATAATTTATGTAAGAACTTACCTGATAAATTCATTTCTTTCATATTAGCAAGAGTCCATGAGCTAGTGACGTATGAGATATACATTCCTACCAGGAGGGGCAAAGTTTCCCAAACCTTAAAATGCCTATAAATACACCCCTCACCACACCCACAATTCAGTTTAACGAATAGCCAAGAAGTGGGGTGATAAGAAAAAAGTGCGAAAGCATATAAAATAAGGAATTGGAATAATTGTGCTTTATACAAAAAAATCAAAACCACCACAAAAAAGGGCGGGCCTCATGGACTCTTGCTAATATGAAAGAAATGAATTTATCAGGTAAGTTCTTACATAAATTATGTTTTCTTTCATGTAATTAGCAAGAGTCCATGAGCTAGTGACGTATGGGATAATGATTACCCAAGATGTGGATCTTTCCACGCAAGAGTCACTAGAGAGGGAGGGATAAAATAAAGACAGCCAATTTCTGCTGAAAATAATCCACACCCAGAATAAAATTTTAATGAAAAAACATAAGCAGAAGATTCAAACTGAAACCACTGCCTGAAGTACGTTTCTACCAAAAACTGCTTCAGAAGAAGAAAACACATCAAAATGGTAGAATTTAGTAAAAGTATGCAAAGAGGATCAAGTTGCTGCTTTGCAAATCTGATCAACCGAAGCTTCATTCCTAAACGCCCAGGAAGTATAAACTGACCTAGTAGAATGAGCTGTAATCCTTTGAGGCGGAAAGTTACCCGACTCAACATAGGCATGATGAAATAAAGATTTCAACCAAGATGCCAAAGAAATGGCAGAAGCTTTCTGGCCTTTTCTAGAACCGGAAAAGATGACAAATAGACTAGAAGTCTTTCGGAAAGACTTAGTAGCTTCAACATAATATTACAAAGCTCTAATAGCATCCAAAGAATGCAATGATTTCTCCTTAGAATTCATAGGATTAGGACATAATGAAGGAACCACAATTTCTCTACTAATGTTGTTAGAATTCACAACCTTGGGTAAAAAATTCAAAAAGAAGTTCGCAGCACCGCCTTATCCTGATGCAAAATCAGAAAAGGAGACTCACAAAAAAGAGTAGATAATTCGGAGACTCTTCTGGCAGAAGAGATGGCCAAAGAAACAAAACTTTCCAAGAAAGTAATATAACGACCAAAGAATGCATGGGTTCAAAAGGAGGAGCTTGAAGAGCCCCCAGAACCAAATTCAAACTCCAAGGAGGAGAAATTGACTGAATGACAGGTTTTATATGAACCAAAGGTTGTACAAAACATTGAATATCAGGAAGATTAGCAATCCTTCTGTGAAAAAGAACAGAAAGAACAGAGATTTGTCTTTCAAGGAACTTGCGGACAAACCTTTATCTAAACCATCCTGAAGAAACTGAAAAATTCTCGGTATTCAAAAAAGAATGCCAAGAAAAAAGATGAGAAAGACACTAAGAAATATAAGTCTTCCAGACTCTATAATATATCTCTCTAGATACAGATTTACGAGCCTGTCACATAGCATCAATCACAGAGTCAGAGAAACCTCTTTGACCAAGAATCAAGCGTTCAAACTCCATACCTTAAAATTAAGGTTTTGAGATCCTGATGGAAAAAAGAACCTTGAGACAGAAAGACTGGTCTTAACGGAAGAGTCCACAGCTGGCAAGAGGCCATCCGGACAAGATCCGCATACCAAAACCTGTGAGGCCATGCTGGAGCTACCAGCAGGACAAACTAACATTCCTTTAGAATATTGGAGAATACCCTTGGAAGAAGAACTAGAGGCGGAAAGATAGGCAGGATGACACTTGTAAGAAAGAGATAATGCATCCACTGCCTCCGCCCGAGGATCCCGGGATCCGGACAGATACCAGGAAAGTTTCTTGTTTAGATGAGAAGCCATCAGATCTATTTCTGGGAGTTCCCACATTTGAACAATCTGAGGAAATACCGCTGGGTGAAGAGACCACTCGCCCAGGTGCAACGTTTGGCGACTGAGATAATCCGCTTTCCAATTGTCCATACCTAGGATATGAACCGCAGAGATTAGACAGGAGCTGGATTCCGCCCAAACCAAAATTCGAGATACTTCTTTCATAGCCAGAGGACTGTGAGTCCCTCCTTGATGATTGATGTATGCCACAGTTGTGACATTGTCTATCTGAAAACAAATGAACAACTCTCTCTTCAGAAGAGGCCAAGACTGAAGAGCTCTGAAAATTGCACGGAGTTCCAAAATATTGATCGGAAATCTCACCTCCTGAGAGTCCCAAACCCCTTGTGCCGTCAGATACCCCCACACAGCTCCCCAACCTGTAAGACTTGCATCTGTTGAGATTATAGTCCAGGTCGGAAGAACAAAGAAGCCCCCTGAACTAAACGATGGTGATCTGTCCACCATGTCAGAGAGTGTCGTATAATCGGTTTAAAGATATTAATTGAGATATCTTTGAGTAATCCCTGCACCATTGGTTCAGCATACAGAGCTGAAGAGGTCGCATGTGAAAACGAGCAAAGGAGATCGCATCTGATGCGGCAGTCCTAAGACCTAAAATTTCCATGCATAAGGCTACCAAAGGGAATGATTGTGACTGAAGGTTTTGACAAGCTGATATCAATGATAAACTTCTCTTGTCTGACAAGGACAAAGTCATAGACACTGAATCTATCTAGAAACCTAAAAAGGTTACCCTTGTCTGAGGAATCAATGAACTGATTGGTAAATTGATCCTCCAACCATGAACTTGAAGAAACAACACAAGTCGATTCGTATGAGATTCTTTCGAAAATAAGAAGACTGAGCAAGTACCAAGATATCGTCCAAATAAGGAAATACCAAAACCATGTAACTTATTGAATGTTGGTATCCTTACATAACGATTCAATATTGATAGATCCGGAACTGGTCTGAAGGAATTGAACTTCTTTGGTACAATGAAGAGATAAAATAAAACCCCAGCCCCTGTTCCAGAACTGGAACTGGCATAATTACTCCAGCCAACTCTAGATCTGAAACACATTTCAGAAATGCTGAGCCTTTGCTGTGTTAACTGGGACACGGGAAAGAAAAAAATCTCTTAGCAGGAGGCCTTAACTTGAAGCCAATTCTGTACCTTTCTGAAACAATGTTCTGAAACCAGAAATTGAGAACGGAATTGATCCAAATTTCTTTGAAGAAAACGGAATCTGCCCCATACCAGCTGAGCTGGAATAAGGGCCGTACCTTCATGGGTACTTAGGAGCTGGCTATAGGTTTCTATAAGGCTTGGATATATTCCAAACTGGAAATAGTTTCCAAACTGATACCGCTCCTGAGGAAGAAAGATCAGGCTTTTGTTCCTTGTTGTGAGGAAAGGAACGAAAATGATTATTAGACCTAAATTTACCATAGATTTTTTATCCTTTGGTAAAAAAGTTCCCTTCCTTCCAGAAACAGTTGAGATAATGATTTATTACCCTGGAAAGAAAGGGAAAGCAAAGTTGACTTAGAAGACATAACAGCATTCCAAGTTTAATCCATAAAGCTTTTCTAGCTAAAATAGCTAGAGACATATACCTGACATCAACTCTAATGATATCAAAAGATGGTATCACCAATAAAATTATTAGCATGTTATAGAATAATAATAATGCTATAAAATTATGATCTGTTACTTGTTGCGCTAAAGCTTCTAACCAAAAAGTTGAAGCTGCAGCAACATCCGCTAAAAATATAGCAGGTCTAAGAAGATTACCTGAACATAAGTAAGCTTTTCTTAGAAAGGATTCAATTTTCCTATCTAAAGGATCCTTAAATGAAGTACTATCTGCCGTAGGAATAGTAGTACATTTAGCAGGAGTAGAGACAGCCCCATAACCTTAGGGATTTTGTCCCAAAAAACTCTAATCTGTCAGATGGCACAGGATATAATTGCTTAAACGTTTAGAAGGAGTAAAAGAATTACCCAAATTATTCCATTCCCTGAAAATTACTTCAGAAATAGCATCAGGGAGATTAAACACTTCTGGAATAACTACAGGAGATTTAAAAACCTTATTTAAACGTTTAGATTTAGTATCAAGAGGACCAGAATCCTCTATTTCTAATGCAATTAATACTTCTTTAAATAAAGAACCATTTATCAGTATCAGAATGATGATGTTCATTTAAAAATTCATCTGAAAAAAGAGAAGTTTTTAAAAGACTTTTATGTATACTAGAAGGAGAAATAACAGACATAGCCTTCTTAATGGATTTAAAAAATAAAATCTCTTATGTTTATCAGGAACACTCTGAAAATTAGATGTTGACGGAACAGCAACAGGTAATGTAACAGTACTAAAGGAAATTTTATCTGCATTAATAAGTTTGTCATGACATGCAATACAAACAACAGCTGGAAAAACAGATACCAAAAATTTATAGCAGATACACTTAGCTTGGTAGCTCCAGCACCGGGAAGTGATTTTCCTGAAGTATCTTCTGACTCAGTTGCAACGTGGAACATCTTGCAATATGTAATAGAAAAAACAACATATAAAGCAAAATTGATCAAATTCCTTAAATGACAGTTTCAGAAATGGGAAAAAAATGCCATAGAACAAGCTTCTAGCAACCAGAAGCAAAAAATAATGAGACTTAAATAATGTGGAGACAAAAGCGACGCCCATATTTTTTTTAGCGCCAAATAAGACCCCCACATTATTTGGCGCCTAAATGCTTTTGGCGCAAAAAATGACGGCACATCCGGAACGCCGACATTTTTGCCGCAAAAGAACGTCAAAAAAATTACGCAACTTCCGGCAACACGTATGACGCCGGAAACAGAAAAGATTTTTTGCGCCAAAAAAGTCCGCGCCAAGAATGACGCAATAAAATGAAGCATTTTCAGCCCCCGCGAGCCTAACAGCCCACAGGGAAAAAGTCAAATTTTTTAAGGTAAGAAAAAATGATTGATTCAAATGCATTATCCCAAATATGAAACTGACTGTCTGAAAAAAAGGAATGTTGAACATCCTGAGTCAAGGCAAATAAATGTTTGAATACATATATTTAGAACTTTATAAAAAAGTGCCCAACCATAGCTTTAGAGTGTCACAGAAAATAAGACTTACTTACCCCAGGACACTCATCTACATGTTTGTAGAAAGCCAAACCAGTACTGAAACGAAAATCAGCAGAGGTAATGGTATATATATATATAAGAGTATATCGTCGATCTGAAAAGGGAGGTAAGAGATGAATCTCCACGACCGATAACAGAGAACCTATGAAATAGACCCCGTAGAAGGAGATCATTGAATTCAAATAGGCAATACTCTCCTCACATCCCTCTGACATTCACTGCACGCTGAGAGGAAAACCGGGCCCCAACTTGCTGCGGAGCGCATATCAACGTAGAATCTAGCACAAACTTACTTCACCACCTCCATAGGAGGCAAAGTTTGTAAAACTGAATTGTGGGTGTGGTGAGGGGTGTATTTATAGGCATTTTAAGGTTTGGGAAACTTTGCCCCTCCTGGTAGGAATGTATATCCCATACGTCACTAGCTCATGGACTCTTGCTAATTACATGAAAGAAATGAAGAAGAAGGGGACAAAGATGAACCAAGTCTCTTCCATTCATTCTTAATAATATTAGCCATCTTTACGAGAACTGGGAAAGTCTGGGGCACCACCCTGTCCCTCATAAACCTTATCAAGCTTAGGAATAGAAGGTTCCTTCTGTAACTTTGGTTCCGGAACCTCTAGAGTAGCCAACATCTCTTTTAATAAAAAGCATAAGTGCTCCATCCTAAACTTAAAGGGACAGTCAAGTCCAAAAAAAAAAATTCATGATTCAGATAGAGGGTGTATTTTAAACAACTTCCCAATTTACTTTTATCACTAATTTTGCTTTGTTCACTTGGTATTCTTAGTTGAAAGCTAAACCTAGGAGGTTCATATGCTAATTTCTTAGACCTTGAAGACTGCCTCTAATCTGAATGCATTTTGACCACTAGAGGGCAGTAGTTCATATGTTTCATACAAATAACATTGAGCTAATGCACGTGAAGTGACCTAGGAGTGAGCACTGATTGGCTAAAATGCAAGTCTGTCAAAAGAACTGAAATAAAGGGGGCAGTCAGCAGAAGCTTAGATACAATGTAATTACAATGGTAAAACTTGTATTATTATAACTGTGTTGGTTATGCAAAACTGGGGAATGGGTAATAAAGGGATTATCTTTCTTTTTAAACAACAAAAATTCTGGTGTTGACTGTCCCTTTAAAGCCTGGTTCCTCCGCAGCGCAGATTCCGACCCAGAGAAAGAGTCCTCCGAAATATCGGATCCTCTGCATCAGCGGATAATCTAGTCTCAGATACATCCAATGGAGTATATGAGAAGGATAGCAATGTTTAACCTTTTGCTTGCGCTTAGTGCAAGGTAAAGCACTGAAGGCCGCAGACACCGCAGTTTACAACTGATCAGCAAAATCTGGCGTCCACAGAGCCCCTCCCACAGGAGGATTGTAGTGCACTGGGGAGCTGCATGTGTAATCGGAGACGATTGTAGGGAACGCACCTCACAGGACGGTGACCCCTCAGAGGTGAACGGCTAAGTGGTACTAAACATCTTGTTCTTTTTAGATATCACTATTTTATCAAGGCATGTGGAACATACCATAGCCTCCTCACAATAAACACAGGCATTAGATTTAGGCAAAGAGGGAGTACCCTCTAACGCATCAGCGTCCTCCATAGTTTTCGCCTTTAATATGGACTATAGAAAAAATAAATGGCACCTTTATACCCCAATGGCCGGGGCACTCACCACCATCTATGTCCCAGGCCTATAGAGAAACTGATTTTGTCTCCTGCAACCGACGGTCAGGAAACGGAAGAGAATGAGGCCACACCCGGTCACATGGAGTGCCATGCAGGACCACCCCTGCAGCTGAGAAAAAGAGCGCCAAACTAAATAGGCTGCGCAATAATCAAAATGAAGGACTTTGCAGACGGAGAAAATCGATATAAGTGGAGCCCTGTATTGAGGATCTATACTACTAATACCGGTGATCTGCCCTCCTGATCGGCGGAACTAACGGACACGTGATAGTAACACGTCAGCAGGCTGGTAACGGCCACTAGAACGCCAATTCCAGGAGTAAGGTCAGAGAAAGTGGTTATCAAAATACAGCTTTCGTATTCTGGTGAGTAAGATCCCCTGGGCAAGGTTGTGATATATCCATAAATTGAACACGTTCCTATATCAAACTCAACACTCTAAAGTGAATAGTTTGCAACTTATTGGAATTACAAATAACTACCGGTACGCTCATCATGCCACGGAGCCTGATTTGAATAATCCTAAGCAATATACCTTCTGGTGTCTTGAAACTAATCATTTCATAAAATTGAACTTTTATTTCACAAAGAGCAGCTTATATATAGTATGGGCCCCAACTATTGAACATAGTTTAATTTTATAAGGTGCATCTTATTTTTATTAACTTAAAAGTTTTATTTTATTGTGATATATATTGTGTTATTAAAGCTGATATTTTATTGTTACAATGTGTTATTACGATATCTACTTAAGTGTTTCCACCTTTTTAAAAATGTTTTTTATATTTTAGTATCTAATTATTTGTAACAATTGGTAGAGCTTTTTAGCGCACTCCTACATCCTGTGTTTTGTATCTATTATTTAGCGTGATATAAGGGTAAACTCTTGTTGTACATAATTTATGTTTTCCTTCTTAATACGGGGAGAGTCCACAGCTGCATTCTTTACTTTTGGGAAAACAATACCCAAGCAATAGAGGACACAGTGAATGCTAACAGGGGGGGTTAAAAAGAGAGAAGCGGCCCAAATCTGAGGGCACCACAGCCTGTAACAAACCCAATCAATCGAAAACTGCTTCAGCAGAAGCAAAGGAACCAAAAAAAATTAGGAGGACCAAGTAACTGCCCAACAATTAGGACCATAAGAGCCCACGCCAGAGACCACACAAATTCACTGGTCTTAGATTGAGCACAAACACCTTTGAGGAGACAAGAGTCCCGCTGGCTACGAGGTCAAGCGAAGAACACTCCTCCACGAATACTACAAGAAGGACAACCAAGACTCTCCCAACACCTTAAACTCCCGAATAGGAAGATACACAGAAACAAACTGACTATGCTAAAGAAAGTCTGAGAAGACCTCTAGGCAGGATCCCGAGAAAAAAGGGAAAAACAGAGGGACCCGAAGAAAAAGTCTCCTTAAAACGAAAACCCCATAAGGAGAGTGGATTACCAGCATGCAAGAGAGACTAGGACATGTAGAGAATACTCCACAAACGGAACAGGTCAATGAATTAAACATTCAAGGACCATCTCCTGCATCGATACAAAGATGCAAATCCTTAACAAGAAAGACTAAGTTCCTGAAAAAGCAAAAATATATATATAATGCAACTGCCTGACCACATTCCGCGTCCTAGTAAAAGAAAATTAACACCAAAAGTTCATGAACAGAACAGAAACAGATATCTAGAATCTGCTTAGGAGCCCACATACCAAAGCAGAAGGAGACGGATGATACAACCCGTAACCGCACGTCTATTAGGCAGCCAGGCTAACTCTCATGCTAAAAGAACTAGCCGTCCTATTCAAGGACCGGCTACGAAACCCTTTTAAAGAAAGCTACCACAGCAGGATTCAAACTCCAAGCCTTCAGCTTGCTAGGCAGGGTAGTTATCCCTTAGGCCACTTAGTCCTGCCTTCAGGACAACCTGTAAAGGGACAAGAGAGAGCCTCAAGAAGAGATAAAAATCAGAGAGAACCAACACCACCCCACCAAAACAGGGGGAAAGGCCGCCATCCAAAAATTATAACGAGGAACCAGCTACAGAAAGGACTGACACCTTTCAGAAAAAACCCTCTCATGGATACACTAAAACACCAAGGGCGAAGACCCTGCCAAACTCCATAATAAGGAGCACCCATAATGGAGAAGACCAAACCACTAAACAAAGTCGCATCACTAAAGGAGTAATCAGATACCATGACGCCTGCTCCTGTCAGACTGAGTCAACTCTGAAGGAGTGAAATAGTTAAAGAGAACAAGGAAGAATAAACTTCCCAAGCATCAAAAAGATCCAGAGATCTACTTAAGAATCCCTGACCACGATCCCCTAAGGGAAAACACTGGGATAGGCACGGACGCCCAGAGAGCCTAGATCGGATTCCACCAAAGGTACAGATCCGAAAAAACCCTTTTTGGGAATCCAGATCAAAGGTTCACACAGAAGGAGAGTCCCTAGACTTCCTGCTGAACTCTGAGTCAGAAAAAAAGATCTACTTCAGAAAGAACCCAACTGATATAAAATGCAGAAAGCCAGGTCCTCAGAGTAGAAAGAGTGACCGAAGATTCCCTAGAAGAAAACAGGAGGAATCCCAGAATACACTCTCCCACTTCCATGGAAGTGATAAGTCAAAACCGCCCCAGTAGGCCAAAGGTAATTTTCCCAGAACAGAGAAAGATATACCGCATACTGGAGACCAGTGCGGACTATCCAGAAATCTTTGAAAATCTGGAAGATAGATAAGCAACAATGCCAAGCCGAAGAATCGGACTGGGCTAGACATCCCCATCCCCCAATTCCAACAAAGGTCTGAAGGAAAACTGCAGGGCATGCCTATATAGTACTTTAACTTAAAAAAAAAAAAGGCCTAAAAAGACTTCTTGTCTGAAAGGTCAAACAGCACCCACAGAACCACTCTGGAGCCTACCCCAGGAACTCCAATCCAAATCCAACGCAAAGGATGGGAAGGACAAGAGAAATTCCTTAAAAAAACTCCTAGCAGGCGATGGACACAAACCAAAACCGCCAAAAAACAGGATACTGTATAAAAAAAAACTAGATCCCAAGCAAAATCTAGGATCAGAACAAGGTTACTGAAAACGATATCGTCTCTAAAAAACAGATTTCCTCAACATGATAACAGGAAAGTATCCATCTCCCTAACAAGGGAAGAGAGACCCGTATATCAACCCTCAAGAGGAAGAAGAAATAAGCTCTGCATAGAGAGCATAGAAACCAAATAGAACGAGAAAACCCCTATGGAGCACCAATAGAGGGGGAAAAATTTCAACCTGCGAAAAGGAACCGGGAAAAAGACTCCAAAAAAAAGTAAATGCTCCCCCCTCATCAGGAGAGGAAAAACTTAGTTCCTAAAGAAAACTGCCACAGCAGAATTCAAACTCCAAGTCAACAGCTTTGCTAAGCAGGGTATTAACTCGTAGGCCACTTGGACTGCACACGATCCAATATCAGACGCCCAACCATTATAATTTAAACTAGGACCAGCCTGACATCAAGGATAGAAGGGCTTCCTCTGAACCGAAGGAACAAGAAAAACATAAATGATGCTTACCTGATAATTTAATTTCCATCGTTACGAGGAGAGTCCACAGCTTCATTCATTACTTGTGGGAAATACAGAACATGGCCACCAAGAGGAGGCAAAGACACCCCAGCCAAATGCTTAAATACCTCCCCCACTCCCCTCATCCCCCAGTCATTCTGCTGAGGAAACAAGGAACAGTAGGACAAATATCAGGGTATAAATGGTGTCAGAAGAAAAAACAAAAGAAATTCAGGTCTGCCCAACGGAGAACTGGGCGGGAGCTGTGGACTCTCCTCGTAACAATGGAAATGAAATTATCAGGTAAGCATAATTTATGTCTTCCATCTAATACGAGGAGAGTCCACGGCTTCATTCATTATTTGTGGGAAAGAAATACCCAAGCTCTAGAGGACACTTAATGAAAAACGGGAGGGTAAAAAAAAGGAGGCGGACCCTAATCTGAGGGCACCACAGCCTGCAAAACCTCTCCAAAAAGCTGCTTCAGCCGAAGTAAAAATGTCAAATTTGTAAAACTTAGAAAAAGTATGTAAGGAGGACCAGGTAACTGCCTTACAAATCTGCTCCATAGAGGCTTCATTCTTAAAGGCCCAAGAAGAAGCCACAGCTCTAGTTGAGAAAGCCGTAATCCTCTGAGGAGGCTTATGTCCCGCTGTCTCATAAGCCAAGTGAATCATACTCCTCAGCCAAAAGGATAGGGAAGTGGAAGAAGCCTTCTGCACCTTGCGCTTTCCCGAATAGACAACAAACAAAGCTGAAGTTTGTCTCAAATCCTTCGTAGCCTTAAGACAGAATTTCAAACCTGAAACCACATCCAAGTTATGATATAACCATTCCTTTTAGGACACAAGGAAGGAACCACAATTTCCTGATTAATGTTGCGATCAGACACAACCTTAGGGAGAAATCCCAGCCCAGTGCGAAGGACAGCCTTATCAGCATTGAAAACCAGGTAAGGAGGCTCACATTGTAAGGCTGCTAATTCAGACAGACACTCTGTGTGCCGAAGCAATGGCCAGTAGAAAAAGAACCTTCCAAGACAGAGTTTTAATGTCAAGAGAATGCAAAGGCTCAAACGGAGACCCCTGCAAAACCTTAAGAACCAGATTCAAACTCCAATGAGGAGCAGAATGTCTAAACACAGGCCTGATCCTGAACAGAGCCTGAACAAAAGACTGTATATCAGGGAGCTCAGCAAGGGTTTTGTGTAAGGGGATAGAGTTGAAATCTGTCCCCTTAAGGAACTGGCGGCAAGTAACTTCTCCAAACCATCCTAGAGGAAGGAAAGAATTCTGGAAACCTGAACTGATGTTGGAATATCCACGAGTTTCACACCAAAGTAAGTAGGTCCTCCACACCTTATGACAGATAGGATGGGTGACCGGCTTTCTAGTTTGAATGAGAGCATCAATCACCCTCTCAAAAAATCCTCTTCTGGCTAAGACTAAGCGTTCAATCTCCACGCAGTCAGCCTCAGAGAATCTAGATTCTGATGCCCAAAGGGGCCCTGTACCAGCAGGTCTCTGCGACAGGGCAACCTCCATGGAGGGGACAATGACATCCCCACTAGATCTGCAAACCACGTCCTCCGCGGCCACAACGGAGCAATCAGAACAGTCGATGCTTGCTCCTACTTGATGCGGTTGAATCCCCAAGGCACTGCCAAGGCATCTATAAGTTCTGCCTGGGGATCTCTGGACCGCGACCTGTACCTGGGTAGCTTGAAGTTGAGTCTGGACACCATGAGATCTATCTCCAGAGTCCCCCAACTGTAGCAAATCTCTGCAAACACTTCTGCGTGAAGAGACCATTCTCCCGGATGAAACAACTGTCTGCTGAGAAAATCCGCTTCCCAGTTGTCCCCACCCGGGATATGGATCGCTGATACAGAGCAGTCGTGGGCCTCCACCCACTCCAGAATCCGAGATACTTCCCTCATGGCTAGGGAGCTTCTCGTTCTCCCCTGATGGTTGATGTAAGGTAATGATGTCCAACTGGAATCTGATGAACTTGGATGAACCCAGGAGAGGCCAAGCCCCCAGAGCGTTGAAGATTGCCCGAATTTCCAGGATGTTGATCGGGAGAAGAGACTCCCAACTCCACCTGCCCTGTGCCTTCCTGGCACCCCAAACCACTCCTCAACCTGAGAGACTCACGTCCATAGTCACAATCTCCCAAGATGGTCTGAGGAAAGATGTCTCCTGGGACAGCTGATCTGGACGGAGCCACCAAGAGAGATTCCCTCGACCCGTTGTCCAGAGAGATCAGTTGGGATAGGTCCGAATGATCGCCGTTCCACTGCCTCAGCATACACAGCTGAAGAGGCCAAAGATGGAATCTGGCGAATGGAATGACATCTATAGTGGATTCCATGAGCCCAATCACCTCCATGCACCGGGCCACTTATGGCCTTGAAGAGGATTGAAGGGCAAGACAGTTGGAGACAATTTTGCAACGTCTCTGGTCTGTTAGTAATATTTTCATGGCTATGGAGTCTATTATTGTGCCCAGGAACTCCACTCTGGTACTGGGAACCAGTGAACTCTTTCCTGAGTTTATCTTCCATCCATGAGATCGCAGAAGAGCTCTCGAATGGTTCTCTGCCAGCCGGTAGGACGAAGCCTGGACCAGCATGTCATCCAGATAAGGAGTTACTGCTATCCCTCTGGATCTCGCCACCGCTAGCAGAGCTCCCAGAACCTTCATGAAGATTCTTGGAGCCGTAGCCAGCCCGAAGGGAAGAGCTATGAACTGGAAGTGCTGATTCAGAAAGGCAAACCTTAAGAACCTGAAGTGATCCTTATGTTTTGGCACATGAAGGTAAGCGTCCTTCAAGTCTATCGTAGTCATAAACGGACTCTCTTGAACTAGAGGCAGTATAGACCTTATTGTCTCCATTTTTAACGATGGAACCGACAGAAACTTGCTTAAACACTTTAGATCCAGAATCGGGTGAAACGTGCCCTCCTTTTTTGGTACCATGAAAAGGTTTGAATAGTACCCTAGACCCCTTTCTGATAGAGGTACCGGTACAACTACTCCTAGAGAGGAGAGATCCCTCAGGCACTCTAGAAAGGCATCTCGGCATCTCGTTTATCTGGTCTTGACGATAGATTGGACAAGAGGAATCTGCCCCTGGGAGGGTGAGTTTTGAAACCTACCCTGTAACCCTGGGCAATAACCTCCAGAACCCAAGGAACCGGCACATCTCTCATCTAAGCCTCCGCGAAAAGAGATAGTCTGCCCCTACGAGATCAAGAGACGGATCGGGGGCCCGCCCCTTCATGCCGTTTCTGTCTCAGCGGCTTCTTTCTCTGCTTGGCTTTCTTCCAAGGCTGAGAAGGTTTCTCAAACTTTATCAAACTTAGGAATAGAAGGTTCCTCCGGTAACTTCGGTTCCGGAACCTCTAGAGTAGCCAACACCTTTTTTGATAAAAAGGGTAAGTTCTCCATCCTAAACCTAAAGTCTGGTTCCTACGCAGCCAGAGGTTTAGAGGCTGCAGATTCCGACCCAGAGAGTCCTTCGAAATATCAGAACCCTCTGCATCAGCGGATAATCTAGTCTCAGATACATCCAACGGAGTAGATGACCCCTGGGAAGGATAGCAATGTTTAACCTTTCGCTTGCGCTTAGCAAGGCGAGGTAAAGCACTAAAGATCGCAGATACTGCCGTTTGCAACTGCTCAGCAAAATCATGAGGCAACATGGCCCCTCCCGTAGGAGGATTAGAAGTGCAATGGGGAGCTGCATGTGAAATCAGAGATGAGTGTAGGGAACACACCTCACGGGGCGGAGACCCCTCAGAGGTGGACGGCTCAGTGGTACTAAACATCTTATTTCTTTTAGATATCACTATCTTATCGAGGCATGTGGAACATAGTTGAGCAGGGGGGTATACCGAAGCCTCCTCAAAATAAACACAGGCATTAGATTTAGGTAAAGAGGGAGTACCCTCTAACATATCAGAGTTCTCCATAGCTTGCACCTTTAATATGGACTATAGAAAAAATTAAATGGCACCTTTATACTCCCAATGGCCAGGGTATTCACCACCTCCTATGACCCAGGCCCACAGAGAAACTTGCTTTCCTCTACTGCAACCGACGGTCAGGAAAGGAAGAAAAAGAAGCCACACCCGGTCACATGGAGTACTGTGCAGGACCGCCGCTGCAGCCAAGAAAAAAATGCGCCAACTAAACGGGCTGCGCAGTAATTAAAAGGAAAAACCTGACTGTTCCACATTGCCAGAGCCACATCTCACACGTTTCAGCAAGAAAACACAATAAAGCAATCATATATACATCCCCCCTGTTCAATAAATCACCTTCCGGAGATATTAACCCTTGATTCCATACAGATAAAAGGAGTCACACTGTGACCCTGTCTTCTTGCGTTATCATTAGATATAAAAAATGAAACTATATTACTAGAATCACCGCCGTAGAACAGGAACACGGTCTCTCATGTTTGACAGTGTGTAGCATTGTTCCTGACATGGACTTGAGCGATAGAAAGCAGGCCGTGAAACTCGTCAACACTGATTGCATAAGGAACCGTTAATACGAGTCTGGATGGATTCTCAGAAACACTCTCCCTGCATCTCCAGACCATAACATTCGTTAATGCTCTCACTGAGAGGCTGACAAGACTACTTAAAACTCCAGTCCCATTCCGAAGAGTACTACACTCTATAAGAGACTACTCTGAAAACTTCCGACACTTCTCTGCCATCCTCCTGTGACGAAAGGCAAAGAATGACTGGGGGATGAGGGGAGTGATGGAGGTATTTAAGCCTTTGGCTGGGGTGACTTTGCCTTCTCCTGGTGGCCAGGTTCTGTATTTCCCACAAGTAACGAATGAAGCCGTGGACTCTCCTCGTATTAGATGGAAACATCCTCTTCAGAAGAAGAAAGAAGAAGTAACTAGTACCCAAACAGGTCCAGCCTGTTATTTAGGATACAACATATCTGTGATAAACCACAAAAAAACAGAGATAACTAATACCCAACCAAGACCAGCCAGATATGTTGGATACAACATATCTGTTCAAGGGTCAAACGGAAAATTCTAAAGTTCTAGCAGGGCCAGAAAACTGAGAATAATAAACAGAAAAACATATAAGCTCCGAAGCTTAAACATAGTCTCGGACATCCTTCTTTGTTTTTTTTGTTTTTTATTGAACATCCACCAGAAGATTCCATCAATCGAGACCATGAAAATCGTTAGTACCAGAATCCCAGAGGCGAAAAGTCTTCTGAAGAAGAGATTCTATAACAATCTCGAGCTCTAAAATAAAACATATCCAAACCGGATTAGAAAAGAAATTAGGCAAGTGCACACAAATGATAGCTAAAGGGAAAGTGAAACCGACAAGTCCAGCCCGTCATGTGACACAATTCCTCAAGAACTCAGAACTGGGAATCTGATAAAAAAAATATATATATATACAGATAAGGAATAAGATCACCATCCCTCCAGTCATCTAAACAAGCTCGCTATCTGACTGAGACTTAGCTGACGGATCAGAACTGGGAACCTCCAACATCGCCAAAACCTCTCACAGAAAACCACACAGGCGAGCCCTTCTAAATCTAAAGCAAATTTAACCTCTGTCAGAGTATCTGGGGCTTCGACCTCTGGAGGTAGCACCTCTGAAGGCTCAGAGGACACCGGTTTCCCAGAAAACTGATCGGATACCATCAACGCATACATGCCGGACCTTGGGTAGGAATACACGGATTAAGCCTTTGCTTGCACGTAGCAGGCAGATGCAAATGTGCTAAAGTCATAGATATGGCCATTCAAAACTGTGCAGTAGCCTCTTGTGGAAAAAAAACTCATTCAGGAGAAGGGGTAACGGTATTCAGGACAACTGCTTGTGTAGGAACAGAAGTTTCTAGAGAACACACCTCACGGAATGCAGAATCCTCAAAGGCAGATGGCTCAGTGGTCTCTAGCATCTCAACATTGGAAGATGAAAACACCCTATTGCAGCATACGGAAAATAATTGAGGGGGCTAGGTTAACCGGGCCTCCCCACAATATACACAGGTATCAAAATCTGAATCAGAGGAAGCCCCCGCTAACACATCAGAATCCTCCATAACTCGACTAAGTAGATTATGGACAAAAAACAGAATTTATGCTTACCTGATAAATTACTTTCTCCAACGGTGTGTCCGGTCCACGGCGTCATCCATTACTTGTGGGAAATATTCTCCCCCACAGGGAAAGGCAAGGAGAGCACACAGCAAGAGCTGTCCATATAGCTCCCCCTCTGGCTCCGCCCCCCAGTCATTCGACCGACGGTTAGGAGAAAAAGGAGAAACTATAGGGTACCGTGGTGACTGTAGTGTATAAAGAAATACATTTTCAACCTGATTAGGAAACCAGGGCGGGCCGTGGACCGGACACACCGTTGGAGAAAGTAATTTACCAGGTAAGCATAAATTCTGTTTTCTCCAACATTGGTGTGTCCGGTCCACGGCGTCATCCATTACTTGTGGGAACCAATACCAAAGCTTTAGGACACGGATGAAGGGAGGGAGCAAATCAGGTTACCTAAATGGAAGGCACCACGGCTTGCAAAACCTTTCTCCCAAAAATAGCCTCCGAAGAAGCATAAGTATCAAATTTGTAGAATTTGGCAAAAGTGTGCAGAGAGGACCAAGTCGCTGCCTTACATATCTGATCAACAGAAGCCTCGTTCTTGTAGGCCCAAGTGGAAGCCACAGCCCTAGTAGAGTGAGCTGTGATTCGGTCAGGAGGTTGCCGTCCGGCAGTCTCATAAGCCAATCGGATAATGCTTTTCAGCCAGAAAGAGAGAGAGGTAGCAGTAGCTTTTTGACCTCTCCTCTTACCAGAGTAAACGACAAACAAAGATGAGGTTTGTCTAAAATCTTTTGTTGCTTCTAAGTAGAACTTTAAAGCACGAACAACATCTAAATTGTGTAATAAACGTTCCTTCTTTGAAACTGGATTCGGACACAAAGAAGGAACAACTATTTCCTGGTTAATATTCTTGTTGGAAACAACTTTTGGAAGAAAACCAGGCTTAGTACGCAAAACAACCTTATCTGAATGGAAAACCAGATAGGGTGGATTACATTGCAAAGCAGATAATTCAGAAACTCTTCTAGCAGAAGAAATAGCAACCAAAAACAGAACTTTCCAAGATAATAACTTAATATCTATGGAATGTTCAAACGGAACCCCTTGAAGAACTGAAAGAACAAAATTTAGACTCCAAGGAGGAGTCATGGGTCTGTAAACAGGCTTGATCCTAACCAAAGCCTGAACAAAAGCTTGTACATCTGGCACAGCTGCCAGTCGTTTGTGTAACAAGACAGATAAAGCAGAAATCTGTCCTTTTAGAGAACTAGCTGACAACCCTTTATCCAAACCTTCTTGGAGAAAGGAGAGAATCTTTGGAATTTTAATCTTACTCCAGGAGAATCCCTTGGATTCACACCAGCACATATATTTTTTCCATATTTTATGGTAAATCTTTCTAGTCACAGGTTTTCTGGCTTGGACCAGAGTATCTATCACAGAATTCGAAAACCCACGCTTGGATGAAATCAAGCGTTCAATTTCCAAGCAGTCAGCTGCAGAGAAACTAGATTTGGATGTTCGAATGGACCTTGTACTAGAAGATCCTGTCTCAAAGGTAGCTTCCATGGTGGAGCCGATGACATATTCACCAGGTCTGCATACCAAGTCCTGCGTGGCCACGCAGGAGCTATCAGAATCACCGAGGCCTTCTCCTGTTTAAAACTTAGCCACAGGTGGATTTGAACTCTTGACCTTCAGATTCCAAGGCAGCATAGTTTTACCACTAAGCCATTGTGGGACACCTGATCCTGGCTATGAGCCTGGGAAGGAGAGGAAATGGTGGAAACACATACGCTAGGTTGAACGACCAAGGCGCCACTAATGCATCCACTAGAGTCGCCTTGGGATCCCTGGATCTGGACCCGTAGCAAGGAATCTTGAAGTTCTGACGGGACGCCATTAGATCCATGTCTGGAATGCCCCATAATTGGGTTAACTGAGCAAAGACCTCCGGGTGGAGTTCCCACTCCCCCGGATGGAAAGTCTGACGACTCAAATAGTCCGCCTCCCAGTTGTCTACTCCTGGGATGTGAATAGCAGATAGATGGCAGGAGTGATTCTCTGCCCATTGGATAATCTTGGTTACTTCCTTCATCGCTAGGGAACTCTTTGTTCCCCCCTGATGATTGATGTACGCAACAGTCGTTATGTTGTCCGACTGAAATCTTATGAACCTGGCTTCCGCTAGCTGAGGCCAAGCCAGGAGCGCATAGAATATTGCTCTTAGTTCCAAAATGTTTATCGGGAGAAGCGACTCTTCCCGAGACCATAGGCCCTGAGCTTTCAGGGAGTCCCAGACCGCGCCCCACCCCAAGAGGCTGGCGTCGGTCGTGACGATGACCCACTCCGGTCTGCGGAAACTCATTCCCTGAGACAGGTGATCCTGGGTCAACCACCAGAGAAGTGAGTCCCTGGTTACCTGGTCTACTTGAATTTGGGGAGACAAGTCTGTATAGTCCCCATTCCACTGATTGAGCATGCACAGCTGTAATGGTCTTAGATGAATTCGAGCAAAAGGAACCACGTCCATTGCTGCGACCATTAGTCCTATTACTTCCATGCACTGAGCTATGGAGGGTTGAGGAATAGAATGAAGAACTCGACAAACGTTTAGAAGCTTTAGCTTTCTGACTTCTGTCAGGAAGATCTTCATTTCCACAGAATCTATTATTGTTCCCAGAAAAGGAACCCTTGTGGACGGTGACAGTGAACTCTTTTCTATGTTCACCTTCCACCCGTGAGATCTGAGAAAAGCCAACACAATGTCTGTGTGGGCCCTTGCTTTGGAAAGAGACGACGCTTGGATTAGGATGTCGTCTAGATAAGGTGCTACAGCGATGCCCCTCGGCCTTAGGACCGCTAGAAGGGACCCTAGCACCTTTGTGAAAATTCTGGGAGCGGTGGCTAAACCGAATGGAAGAGCCACGAACTGGTAATGTTTGTCCAGAAAGGCGAACCTCAGGAACTGATGATGAGTTTTGTGGATTGGAATATGCAGATACGCATCCTTTAGATCCACGGTAATCAAATATTGACCCTGCTGGATTGTCGGCAAGATTGTCCGAATGGTTTCCATTTTGAAGGATGGAACACTGAGGAACTTGTTTAATATCTTTAAATCCAGAATTGGCCTGAAAGTTCCCTCTTTTTTGGGAACCACAAACAGGTTTGAGTAAAAACCTAGACCTTGTTCCCCGGAGGGGACTGGGTTTATCACTCCCATCTTTGATAGGTCTCTTACACAATGTAAGAATGCCTGTTTTTTTTATCTGGTCTGAAGATAAGCGAGACAGGTGGAACCTTACCCTTGGAGGAAGTCCCTTGAACTCTAGCAGGTATCCCTTGGAGACTATCTCTAGTGCCCAGGGATCCGGAACATCTCTTGCCCAAGCCTGAGCGAAGAGAGATAGTCTGTCCCCTACCAGATCCGGTCCCGGATTGAGGTTACCCCTTCATGCTGTCTTGGTAGCAGCAGCAGGTTTCTTGGTCTGTTTACCCTTGTTCCCGCCTTGCATGGGCTTCCAAGCGGGTTTGGGCTGGGCCGCGTTACCTTCT
The DNA here is from genome assembly GCF_027579735.1 of Bombina bombina. NCBI lineage: Eukaryota > Metazoa > Chordata > Amphibia > Anura > Bombinatoridae > Bombina > Bombina bombina. Next base: position 395,280,050 of record NC_069504.1, on the reverse strand, counting down.
TGTCTAGCGGCAGTGGAGTTATTAGCCGGTCCGTTCCTGAAATTGCGAAAGGAACGAAAATTAGACTTGTTCTTAGCCTTAAAAGGCCTATCCTGTGGGAGGGCATGGCCCTTACCCCCAGTGATGTCTGAAATAATTTCCTTCAATTCCGGCCCAAAAAGGGTCTTACCCTTGAAAGGAATATTAAGTAACTTAGTCTTGGACGACACATCTGCCGAAAAGGATTTCAGCCAAAGCGCCCTCCGCGCTACTATAGCAAAACCTGAGTTTTTCGCTGCCAATTTCGTTATTTGAAAGGCGGCATCCAATATAAAGGAATTAGCTAATTTTAATGCGTGATCTCTGTCCATGACTTCTTCATAGGAAGTCTCTTTCTGGAGCGACCTTTCCAGTTCCTCGAACCAAAAGGACGCCGCTGAAGTGACAGTAATAACACACGTAGCTGGTTGAAGGATGAACCCTTGCTGAACAAAAATCTTTTTAAGCAATCCTTCCAATTTTTTATCCATAGGATCTTTGAAAGCGCAGCTGTCCTCTATAGGAATAGTGGTGCGCTTTGCTAGTGTTGAAACAGCTCCCTCAACCTTCGGGACCGTCTGCCATGCGTCCCTTCTAGGGTCTACTATGGGAAACATTTTCTTAAATATAGGAGGTGGGGCAAAGGGTACACCTTGCTTCTCCCACTCCTTTTCCACTATGTTCGCTACCCTTTTGGGTATTGGAAAAGCGTCGTCGTGCACTGGGACCTCTAAAAATTTGTCCAATTTGCACAACTTCTCTGGTACTACCATAGAATCACAGTCATCCAGAGTAGCTAATACCTCCTTTAGCAAAGCGCGGAGATGTTCTAGCTTAAACTTAAATGCTACTATATCAGGTTCTGCCTGTTGAGAAATTTTTCCTGAGTCTGAAATTTCACCCTCAGACAACCCTTCCCTCACAGCCAATTCCGATTGATGTGAGGGTAAAATAGATAAAGCATCGTCAACGTCTGATTGTTCATCCCTTTTATCTGTATTTAAAGCTGAACAATCACGCTTTCTCTGAAATGCTGGCAGTTTGGATACAAGATTTGCTATAGAATTATCCACTACTGCTGTTAATTGTTGCATAGAAATAAGCACTGGCGCGCTAGGTGTCGCCTGCGCGGGCAAAGCTGGTGTAGACACAGAAGGAGAGGATGTAGAACTATCCCCACTACCTTCATTAGATAAATCATCTTGGGCAACATTATGAAATGTAACAGCGCTGTCCTCATTTTTTTTGGACGCTATGGCACAATTATCACAAACACTCGAAGGGGGAACCACATTTGTCTCTACACACACAGAACATAGGTTATCTGATGGCACAGACATGTTAAACAGATTTAGGCAGGCAAACAATGCAATAAAAACGATTTTAAACAAAAACGTTACTGTCTCTTTAAATAATAAAATGACACACTTTATTTCTGTATGTTCAAAAAACTATGAAGGCAATATCCGATTTTTCTGAAATTTGGACCCCAGTGTCTTAATGCTTAGAAAGTATTGCACAGCAAATATGGAGACTCTAGCTCTTAAAACAAGCAAACCGGAGCTAATTGTTGGATTTAACCGTTTTTATACACCACAATCCCAGCTACAGCATGCTGTAGCTTTTTACCTTCCTTAGGGGTCAATCATCCACAGAAATAAGCCTTCTGGAGTCACTTTCTGAGCCACAGGACCCTCTCACATGGAACTGCATGCACTGCCTTGAAATTAACTGAAGTGCCAAAATGAGGCCTCCTCCCTCAGTACACTAGAGTGAAGGGGCCTTCCTGACTAGAGTTAGGTGTCTAAAGCAAGCCAGATCAATAAAAAATGTCCCCAAGTGTATATGAGCTTATAAAACATTTCAATTGCCATCATATTGTAATAAAAAACAATCGATTTGGCCCCTGACAGTGTCTACCAGCATAAAAATCAAAAAGGGGAAGCCTGTTATCTTTTTTGCTGAGGTGAAAGAAAAATGGCTTACCGTTTTCCCTGAGGGGAAAAATGACTGTCATCTAGCATTAGCCTGTGTTGTTAGGAGACTAGTCATACCTGAAGCAGATAAGTCTGCAAACTGTTACCCCCAACTGAAGTTCTCTGGTTTCAACAGTCCTGCGTGGTAACAGAAATGGATTTTAGTTACTTGTGCTAAAATCATAGCCCTCTTAAACAGAAATCTTCATCACTTTTCTGTTGTAGAGTAAATAGTACAAGCCAGCACTATTTTAAAATAACAAACTCTTGATAGAAGAATAAAAACTACAACTAAACACCACAAACTCCTCACCCTCCCCGTGGAGATGCTACTTGTTCAGAGCGGCAAGGAGAATGACTGGGGGGCGGAGCCAGAGGGGGAGCTATATGGACAGCTCTTGCTGTGTGCTCTCCTTGCCTTTCCCTGTGGGGGAGAATATTTCCCACAAGTAATGGATGACGCCGTGGACCGGACACACCAATGTTGGAGAAAACAACTGGCCCTATACACCCCCATTGGCTGGGGCACTCACCACCTCCTATGACCCAGACAGGTAGAGAAACAGATCCTCTCCACAGACGCTTGGTCAGAAATACGAGTATAGAAAAACAAAAACCTGACCGCACCCGGTCACGTGGTGCAACATGCAGGATCACTCCCGCTAAGGGAAAGCGCACCAGTCTAATAAAACTGTGCAGCTAAAAAAATTAACCTGTAAGTTTCCGTAAAAGCCTATGAGCCCCAAACGGTCTCTACACATAAGCAGTCAGAATCACATAAACATGATTAAAGCCCCCACTGTTCAAGAATCCCCCTTAGGAGATATTAACCATTGATTCCATAAAGATAAAGGAGTCCCACTGAGACCGTGTCTTCTAACGTTAACATGCATGTAAAAATTGAAACGACCTTACCGGAATCTATGCTGTGGAACAGCAACACGGTCCTTCAAGTTTGACAGATTGTAGCAGTGCTTCTGACATGGACTTGTGTGCAGAAAAGCAGGCAGCGAAACCCGTCAACGCTGATTGCTTATGGAGCTGTTAATTTGAGTCGGGATGGTTTTGCAGAAAGACTCTCCCTGAATCTCCGGAATAACTCATCAATGCTCTCACTGAGAGGCTGACAAGACTACAAAAAACTCCAGTCCCATCTCGAAGAGTACTACCCTCCATAAGGAACTACTCTGTAATCTTACGACACTTTTCTGCCAACCTCCTGTGGCGAAAGGCAAAGAATGACTGGGGGATGAGGGAAGTGGGAAGGTATTTGGGGTGTCTTTGCCTCCTCCTGGTGGCCAGGTTCTGTATTTCTGTTTCAGCATATTAACTGCTTGGGGATAATGTATTGTTCCAGTGAGAAAGTGCATTGCTAGAATTGTTGACTTATGGTGTTGAAAAAGAAATCTGATCTAGTTCTACAGTGGTCTATATTGTTGTAAATATAGTATCTCACAAAAGTGAGTACATCCCTCACATTTTTGTAAATATTTTATTATGCCTTTTAATGTGACAACACTGAAGAAATTACACTTTGCTACAATGTAAAGTAGTGAGTGTACAGCCTGTATAACAGTGTAAATTTGCTGTCTCCTCAAAATAACTCTACACACAGCCATTCATTTCTAAACCGTTGGCAACAAAAGTGAGTACACCTCTATGTGGAAATGTCCAAATTGGGCCCAATTAGCCATTTTCCCTCCCCGGTGTCATGTGACTCGTTAGTGTTACAAGGTCTCAGGTGGGAATGGGGAGCAGGTGTGTTAAATTTGGTGTTATTGCTCTCACACTGGTCACTGGAGGTTCAACATGGCACCTTATGGCAAAGAACTCTGAGGATCTAAAAAATAGAATTGTTGCTCTACATAAAGATGGACTAGGCTATAAGAAGATTGTCAAGAGCCTGAAACTGAGCTGCAGCACAGTTGGCAAGACCATACAATGGTTTCACAGGACAGGTTCCACTCAGAACAGGCCTCGCCATGGTCGACCAAAGAAGTTGAGTGTACGTGCTCAGCGTCATATCCAGAGTTTGTCTTTGGGAAATAAACGTATGAGTGCTGCCAGCATTGCTGCAGAGGTTGAAGGGGTGGGGGGTCAGCCTGTCAGTGCTCAGACCATATGCTGCACAGTGCATTAAATTGGTCTGCATGGCTGTGGTCCCAGAAGGAAGCCTTTTTTAAAGATGATGCACAAGAAAGCCCGCAAACAGTTTGCTGAAGACAAGCAGACTAAGGGCATGGATTACTGGAACCATGTCCTGTGGTCCGATGAGACCAAGATAAACTTATTTGGTTCAGATGGTGTCAAGCGTGTGTGGCGGCAAACAGGTGAGGAGTACAATGATAAGTGTGTCTTGCCTACAGTCAAGCAACATTCAAGCATGGTGGTGGGAGTGTCATGGTCTGGGCCTGCATAAGTGCTGCCAGGACTGGGGAGCTACAGTTCACTGAGGGAACCATAAATGCCAACATGTACTGTGACATACTAAAGCAGAGCATGATCCCTTCGCTTCGGAGACTGGGCCGCAGGGCAGTATTCCAACATGATAACGACCCCAAACACACCTCAAATATGACCACAGCCTTGCTAAAGAAGCTGAGGGTAAAGGTGATGGACTGGCCAAGCATGTCTCCAGACCTAAACCCTATTGAGCATCTGTGGGGCATCCTCAAACGGAAGGTGTGGGAGCGCAAGGTCTCTAACATCCACCAGCTCCGTTATGTCGTCATGGAGGAGTGGAAGAGGATTCCAGTGGCAACCTGTGAAGCTCTGGTGAACTCCATGCCCAATAGGGTTAACAGGGATATCATGTACATTAGATGTTGAGGAAACAACAGGAGCTGTACTAGTACTAATAGAAACATTATCGGCATGCAAAAGCTTATCATGACAACTGTTACATAATATAGCCGGAGATATAATCTCAGCTTGCTTACAACAGATACAACTTAGCTTTGGTAGAACTGTGTTCAGGCAGCATGGTTCCTACAGTAGCTTCTGAGACAGGATCAGACTGAGACATCTTGCAAAATGTAAAAGAAAAAATAACATTTAAACAAAATATCCAATTTCTTCATATAGCAGTTACAGGAATGGGAAAAAATGCATATGCTAAATAAGCAGAAAAGCAAACAGCATAGCCCTCTAGAATATAAAGAGAGCAGGGAGCATAAAGGAAGTGGTGTAATATAACCAAAAAAATATTTGGTGCCAAGTATGACGCACAATGTAAATTGAAAAAATTTTGGCACCAAACAACATCTGGAAATGACGCAATTCACGTCATAACAAGCGCGACTTCGCGCCAAACAAACTAACGTCAATAAAGATGCAGGCAGTGACAAAACTTGCTACACTATAGACGCAAATTTGCGCCAAAAAAATGTCGCAACAAAAATGACGCAATAAATAACAGCATTTTGCGCCCTCGCAAGCCTAGATTTGCCTGTGAAATTTAAGTAAGAAACAAGTCAAATCAGAAAAAAAATCCATAAAAATCAATGAGCAATACTCTCTTCATATATATGTCTGAACCTCAGGAAGCTCCAGCAGTCTCGGCAACATTTTTATAACAAAGGGATCCCAGAGAAGCTTTTACAATCATTTGTGCCATGATTGCACAAGTGGTATGTAAATAATTTCAGTGAGAAACCCAAAGTTTGCGAAAAAGTTAACTTTTTTTATTTGATCTCATTTGGCAGGGAAATGGTTGCATTAAATATACCAAAATGGGCCTAGATCAATAAGTTGGGTTGTCTACTTAAAAAAAAAACATATATATAATATATAATTTTGACAGGCAAATAAAAAAAGGCTCTATTTCTGTTTAAATCAAGTGATGTCCAAACTACTGGAGATTTTTTTGCATTTTTGCTAAGTTTTTCTCTGAAAGTCCCGGTAGTGAAGAGGTTAAAATTAATTGACTAAGAGAGTCATTCGTTTGTGACCAAATGGAAAACCAAATCATAGTGACTTTTTGTAAAAGCCTTTTTATTCAGTTGTTTGTTTCTATTTTACTTTATTCTATTTCTTATCCAGGATTTCTGGTACTTTTTTATTTATTTATCAATAACAAACACACTACTGCCTGACACTGCATGATCAAGTCTTTATTAAGTCATAAATCATAGGCCTTACTGTACAGTAACACACATTCAAAACTGTCTAAAGTAAAAAAATGTTTTAAAGTGATGGTAAACTTAGCTGACTTCGAATTTGTATTCGTATGTAAAATAAAAAAATAAGTGGTCTTTCATTCATGAAAACATGCAAACTGCTCGTTCTATTTAATTATTTAGTCCGAAATAGTTGAATTTTAATATACTTTCCTCCTCCCGTACCCCGGCCGCCATTTATTCATCCCTTGTGTTTTGACATACCAATGACAGCCCAGGCCAGTCAGCGACACTGATATCATCAAACACGCCCTAAGTTAACAATGCGCATGCGCTAGCCATTGGATCGATGACTGACAGCACAATAACATGTAATTGGAATGAAATGCATGCGCATAGCTAAAGTTGAAGATTTACATTCCAGTACTATGACGTCGCAAAGGGGTGGTTCTGCTCGCCTGTCCGGCTATAGCAAATAACAGGAAGCAATGATGGGGCGGAGGAAGGAGCGATAACGCTCTGTGAGTAAAACATTATTTTTTATAAAAAGCAATCAAATAAATAAGGAAAAAACATAGTGATTTAGGTTAGACAGAACTGAGGATTAGTAATATGTTCCCCAATTATTGAAAATTTACAATCACTTTAAAGAGCTTGCTGAAGCCTTCAAAACAACTGCATTATAACCAATAATAGGTCTGAATGGATGGATTCAATTCCCTCTTGACTATCCTTTTAGGTGACATCTGTGACATAAATTGGGATTATTACATTTAGATTAACATCCAAAAATCTTAAAAAATAAATTAAATTTAGATACAAAGTATGTGGTTTCCATATATATTAACAGTAACAAAATCCACCAGACTTCAATATGGGATTCTTTACAGTTTATAATTTTACTCTTAATTGGTTTAATATCATACTTTCTAAAATGTCCACAGCAACAGAGCTTTAAACAAGGTCTGTACAAAACTATAAATCTAAATGTTCTGCTCAAATCGCTGACCAGGTTTAAAATTTTGCAGCAAACCAAGATCAAAAGAAGTTATGGCTGTTTCAAGTTTTACTGTCAGATTAAACATAATTCCTTTAATGCCCTTATAACAAGAACTCACTTTATAGGTCTCTTCTCCACATAAAACATCTTATGTATTTTTGCTAACAGTAGGGCTGTGCATTTATGTCTCCTCAGCATTTCCACGACAGGTCTATTTTCTGCTTCATGCCCTCTGCTTCTTAAGTATACTGTTTACATTGAAGCATGAGGGGGTTTTTTTTGGGGGGGGGGGTTAAGAATAAAAGGCTCAAACTGAAAAAAAATGGCATAAACTCCTATTTGAATAAACATTTAAAGTGTTATTTAAAAAAAAATAATACTGTAACCATATTTAATACTAGTTGTGTGATAGGTCTTAAATATTGCTTAATATGGGCTAGATTACAAGTAGAGCTCAAAATATCTCTTTCGAAGTAGAGCGATATTTGCATGCCACTTAGTAATACCAGCACACGCAAATGTGCACTGGTATTACAAGTTAGGTGCAATGCGAACTCAACCTCAGGTTCGCATTGCAAAGAAGCATTGTGCGCATGAGAGTGTGTTTCCATAGGCGCCAATGGCAGAGAAGGGGGTAGGTCGCGCAGCGCTGGTCAGCAAATTTAAATACATATGTATATATGTGTTAATATGTGTATATATACACATATTAAAAAATAAAATACACATATTAAATAATCATGAGTAAGGGCTATGTAGGCCCGAAACGTAGCCAATCCCCCCCCCCCCCAAATTTTTAAAAGCTTTATAAATAAACAAAAATAAAGCAGTACATATAACAAGAAATGCTCATTATGTGAGACACGGTTACAATATTCACATTGAAACATGGATGGCAACCCAGATCAAGACCTGCGTCTGGTCTTTTCATCAGACAAGTGCAAAAGACATAATAAAAGTCTCCCTTGTTGAAAGGCAAAGTTCTTTTAGCTGATGTTTTATTCTTTGACACTTCAATAAAGGATGATTTCCTAAAAAGAATTAGTGCTGGGAGTATTCTGTTTCTCTATTTTGCATCCTGAGGGCTGCAGGACCCTTTCTGCTCCCATGCACTTTATACATAAGTTGGACTTAAACTGTTTTTTGAGTGCTGTACCTCTGCTCTTTTGTTGTTTATATATATATATATATATATATATATATATATATATATATATATATATATATAACAATTTATGTAAGAACTTACCTGATAAATTCATTTCTTTCATATTAGCAAGAGTCCATGAGCTAGTGACGTATGGGATATACATTCCTACCAGGAGGGGCAAAGTTTCCCAAACCTCAAAATGCCTATAAATACACCCCTCACCACACCCACAATTCAGTTTAACGAATAGCCAAGAAGTGGGGTGATAAAAAAGTGCGAAAGCATATAAAATAAGGAATTGGAATAATTGTGCTTTATACAAAAATCATAACCACCCCAAAAAAAGGGCGGGCCTCATGGACTCTTGCTAATATGAAAGAAATGAATTTATCAGGTAAGTTCTTACATAAATTATGTTTTCTTTCATGTAATTAGCAAGAGTCCATGAGCTAGTGACGTATGGGATAATGATTACCCAAGATGTGGATCTTTCCACGCAAGAGTCACTAGAGAGGGAGGGATAAAATAAAGACAGCCAATTCCTGCTGAAAATAATCCACACCCAAAATAAAGTTTAATGAAAAACATAAGCAGAAGATTCAAACTGAAACCGCTGCCTGAAGTACTTTTCTACCAAAAACTGCTTCAGAAGAAGAAAATACATCAAAATGGTAGAATTTAGTAAAGGTATGCAAAGAGGACCAAGTTGCTGCTTTGCAAATCTGATCAATCGAAGCTTCATTCCTAAACGCCCAGGAAGTAGAAACTGACCTAGTAGAATGAGCTGTAATCCTTTGAGGCTGAGTTTTACCCGACTCAACATAGACAAGATGAATTAAAGATTTCAACCAAGATGCCAAAGAAATGGCAGAAGCTTTCTGGCCTTTTCTAGAACCGGAAAAGATAACAAATAAACTAGAAGTCTTTCAGAAAGACTTAGTAGCTTCAACATAATATTTCAAAGCTCTAACAACATCCAAAGAATGCAACGATTTCTCCTTAGAATTCTTAGGATTAGGACATAATGAAGGAACCACAATTTCTCTACTAATGTTGTTGGAATTCACAACTTTAGGTAAAAATTCAAAAGAAGTTCGCAACACTGCCTTATCCTGATGAAAAATCAGAAAAGGAGACTCACAAGAAAGAGCAGATAATTCAGAAACTCTTCTGGCAGAAGAGATTGCCAAAAGGAACAAAACTTTCCAAGAAAGTAATTTAATGTCCAATGAATGCATAGGTTCAAACGGAGGAGCTTGAAGAGCCCCCAGAACCAAATTCAAACTCCAAGGAGGAGAAATTGACTTAATGACAGGTTTTATACGAACCAAAGCTTGTACAAAACAATGAATATCAGGAAGATTAGCAATCTTTCTGTGAAAAAGAACAGAAAGAGCAGAGATTTGTCCTTTCAAAGAACTTGCGGATAAACCTTTATCTAAACCATCCTGAAGAAACTGTAAAATTCTCGGAATTCTAAAAGAATGCCAAGAAAAATGATGAGAAAGACACCAAGAAATATAAGTCTTCCAGACTCTATAATATATCTCTCTGGATACAGATTTACAAGCCTGTAACATAGTATTAATCACAGAGTCAGAGAAACCTCTTTGACCAAGAATCAAGCGTTCAATCTCCATACCTTTAAATTTAAGGATTTGAGATCCTGATGGAAAAAAGGACCTTGCGACAGAAGGTCTGGTCGTAGCGGAAGAGTCCACGGATGGCAAGAGGCCATCTGGACAAGATCCGCATACCAAAACCTGTGAGGCCATGCCGGAGCTACCAGCAGAACAAACGAGCATTCCTTCAGAATCTTGGAGATTACTCTTGGAAGAAGAACTAGAGGCGGAAAGATATAAGCAGGATGATACTTCCAAGGAAGTGATAATGCATCCACTGCTTCCGCCTGAGGATCCCGGGATCTGGACAGATACCTGGGAAGTTTCTTGTTTAGATGAGACGCCATCAGATCTATTTCTGGAAGCTCCCACATTTGAACAATCTGAAGAAATACCTCTGGGTGAAGAGACCATTCGCCCGGATGCAACGTTTGGCGACTGAGATAATCCGCTTCCCAATTGTCTATACCTGGGATATGAACCGCAGAGATTAGACAGGAGCTGGATTCTGCCCAAACCAGAATTCGAGATACTTCTTTCATAGCCAGAGGACTGTGAGTCCCTCCTTGATGATTGATGTATGCCACAGTAGTGACATTGTCTGTCTGAAAACAAATGAACGATTCTCTCTTCAGAAGAGGCCAAGACTGAAGAGCTCTGAAAATTGCACGGAGTTCCAAAATATTGATCGGTTATCTCACCTCCTGAGATTCCCAAACTCCTTGTGCCGTCAGAGATCCCCACACAGCTCCCCAACCTGTGAGACTTGCATCTGTTGAAATTACAGTCCAGGTCGGAAGCACAAAAGAAGCCCCCTGAATTAAACGATGGTGATCTGTCCACCACGTTAGAGAGTGTCGTACAATCGGTTTTAAAGATATTAATTGAGATATCTTTGTGTAATCCTTGCACCATTGATTCAGCATACAGAGCTGAAGAGGTCGCATGTGAAAACGAGCAAAGGGGATCGCGTCCGATGCAGCAGTCATAAGACCTAGAATTTCCATGCATAAGGCTACCGAAGGGAATGATTGTGACTGAAGGTTTCGACAAGCTGAAATCAATTTTAGACGTCTCTTGTCTGTTAAAGACAGAGTCATGGACACTGAATCCATCTGGAAACCCAGAAAGGTTACCCTTGTCTGAGGAATCAATGAACTTTTTGGTGAATTGATCCTCCAACCATGATCTTGAAGAAACAACACAAGTCGATTCGTATGAGATTCTGCTAAATGTAAAGACTGAGCAAGTACCAAGATATCGTCCAAATAAGGAAATACCACAATACCCTGTTCTCTGATTACAGACAGAAGGGCACCGAGAACCTTTGTAAAAATTCTTGGAGCTGTAGCTAGGCCAAACGGCAGAGCCACAAACTGGTAATGCTTGTCCAGAAAAGAGAATCTCAGGAACTGATAATGATCTGGATGAATCAGAATATGCAGATATGCATCCTGTAAATCTATTGTGGACATATAATGCCCTTGCTGAACAAAAGGCAAGATAGTCCTTACAGTTACCATTTTGAACGTTGGTATCCTTACATAACGATTCAATATTTTTAGATCCAGAACTGGTCTGAAGGAATTTTCCTTCTTTGGTACACTGAAGAGATTTGAATAAAACCCCATCCACTGTTCCAGAACTGGAACTGACATAATTACTCCAGCCAACTCTAGATCTGAAACACAATTCAGAAATGCTTGAGCTTTCACTGGATTTACTGTGACACGGGAAAGAAAAAATCTCTTTGCAGGAGGTCTCATCTTGAAACCAATTCTGTACCCTTCTGAAACAATGTTCTGAATCCAAAGATTGTGAACAGAATTGATCCAAATTTCTTTGAAAAAACGTAACCTGCCCCCTACCAGCTGAGCTGGAATGAGGGCCGCACCTTCATGTGGACTTAGAAGCAGGCTTTGCCTTTCTAGAAGGCTTGGATTTATTCCAGACTGGAGATGGTTTCCAAACTGAAACTGCTCCTGAGGATGAAGGATCAGGCTTTTGTTCTTTGTTGAAACGAAAGGAACGAAAACGATTGTTAGCCCTGTTTTTACCCTTAGATTTTTTATCCTGTGGTAAAAAAGTTCCTTTCCCACCAGTAACAGTTGAGATAATAGAATCCAACTGAGAACCAAATAATTTGTTACCCTGGAAAGAAATGGAAAGTAGAGTTGATTTAGAAGCCATATCAGCATTCCAAGTTTTAAGCCATAAAGCTCTTCTAGCTAAAATAGCTAGAGACATAAACCTGACATCAACTCTGATAATATAAAAAATGGCATCACAGATAAAATTATTAGCATGCTGAAGAAGAATAATAATATTATGAGAATCATGATCTGTTACTTGTTGCGCTAAAGTCTCCAACCAAAAAGTTGAAGCTGCAGCAACATCAGCCAATGATATAGCAGGTCTAAGAAGATTACCTGAACACAGATAAGCTTTTCTTAGAAAGGATTCAATTTTCCTATCTAAAGGATCCTTAAACGAAGTACCATCTGACGTAGGAATAGTAGTACGTTTAGCAAGGGTAGAAATAGCCCCATCAACTTTAGGGATTTTGTCCCAAAATTCTAATCTGTCAGACGGCACAGGATATAATTGCTTAAAACGTTTAGAAGGAGTAAATGAATTAACCAATTTATCCAATTCTCTGGAAATTACTTCAGAAATAGCATTAGGAACAGGAAAAACTTCTGGAATAACCACAGGAGATTTAAATACCTTATCTAAACGTTTAGAATTAGTATCAAGAGGACCAGAATCCTCTATTTCTAAAGCAATTAGTACTTCTTTAAGTAAAGAACGAATAAATTCCATTTTAAATAAATATGAAGATTTATCAGCATCAATCTCTGAGACAGAATCCTCTGAACCAGAAGAGTCATCAGAATCAGAATGATGATGTTCATTTAAAAATTCATCTGTAGAGAGAGAAGTTTTAAAAGATTTTTTATGTTTACTAGAAGGAGAAATAACAGACATAGCCTTCTTGATGGATTCAGAAACAAAATCTCTTATGTTATCAGGAACATTCTGCACCTTAGATGTTGAAGGAACTGCAACAGGCAATGGTACATTACTAAAGGAAATATTATCTGCTTTAACAAGTTTGTCATGACAATTAATACAAACAACAGCCGGAGGAATAGCTACCAAAAGTTTACAGCAGATACACTTAGCTTTGGTAGTTCCAGCACTAGACAGCGATTTTCCTGAAGTATCTTCTGACTCAGATGCAACATGAGACATCTTGCAATATGTAAGAGAAAAAAGAACATATAAAGCAAAATTGATCAAATTCCTTAAATGACAGTTTCAGGAATGGGAAAAAATGCCAAAAAACAAGCTTCTAGTAACCAGAAGCAAAGAAAAAAACAGAATTTATGTTTACCTGATAAATTACTTTCTCCAACGGTGTGTCCGGTCCACGGCGTCATCCTTACTTGTGGGATATTCTCCTCCCCAACAGGAAATGGCAAAGAGCCCAGCAAAGCTGGTCACATGATCCCTCCTAGGCTCCGCCTACCCCAGTCATTCGACCGACGTTAAGGAGGAATATTTGCATAGGAGAAACCATATGTTACCGTGGTGACTGTAGTTAAAGAAAATAAATTATCAGACCTGATTAAAAAAAAACCAGGGCGGGCCGTGGACCGGACACACCGTTGGAGAAAGTAATTTATCAGGTAAACATAAATTCTGTTTTCTCCAACATAGGTGTGTCCGGTCCACGGCGTCATCCTTACTTGTGGGAACCAATACCAAAGCTTTAGGACACGGATGAAGGGAGGGAGCAAATCAGGTCACCTAAATGGAAGGCACCACGGCTTGCAAAACCTTTCTCCCAAAAATAGCCTCAGAAGAAGCAAAAGTATCAAATTTGTAAAATTTAGAAAAAGTGTGCAGTGAAGACCAAGTCACTGCCTTACATATCTGATCAACAGAAGCCTCGTTCTTGAAGGCCCATGTGGAAGCCACAGCCCTAGTGGAGTGAGCTGTGATTCTTGCAGGAGGCTGCCGTCCGGCAGTCTCATAAGCCAATCGGATAATGCTTTTAATCCAGAAGGAGAGAGAGGTAGAAGTTGCTTTTTGACCTCTCCGTTTACCAGAATAAACAACAAACAAAGACAAAGTTTGTCTGAAATCCTTAGTAGCTGCTAAGTAAAATTTGAGAGCACGAACTACATCCAAGTTGTGCAACAAACGTTCCTTCTTTGAAACTGGATTAGGACACAAAGAAGGCACAACTATCTCCTGGTTAATGTTTTTGTTAGAAACAACTTTTGGAAGAAAACCAGGTTTAGTACGCAAAACCACCTTATCTGCATGGAACACCAGATAAGGAGAAGAACACTGCAGAGCAGATAATTCTGAAACTCTTCTAGCAGAAGAAATTGCAACCAAAAACAAAACTTTCCAAGATAATAACTTAATATCAACGGAATGTAAGGGTTCAAACGGAACCCCCTAAAGAACTGAAAGAACTAGGTTGAGACTCCAAGGAGGAGTCAAAATTTTGTAAACAGGCTTGATTCTAACCAGAGCCTGAACAAAGGCTAGAACATCTGGCACAGCTGCCAGCTTTTTGTGAAGTAACACAGACAAGGCAGAAATCTGTCCCATCAAGGAACTTGCAGATAATCCTTTTTCCAATCCTTCTCGAAGGAAGGATAGACTCTTAGGAATCTTAACCTTGTCCCAAGGGAATCCTGCAGATTCACACCAACAGATATACCAAATTATGTGGTAATTTTTCTGGTTACAGGCTTTCAGGCCTGAACAAGAGTATTAATAACAGAATCTGAGAACCCTCGCTTTGATAAGATCAAGCGTTCAATCTCCAAGCAGTCAGCTGGAGTGGGTCGAACGGACCTAGAACAAGAAGGTCTCGTCTCAAAGGTAGCTTCCATGGTGGAGCCGATGACATATTCACCAGATCTGCATACCAAGTCCTGCGTGGCCACGCAGGAGCTATCAAAATCACCGACGCCCTCTCCTGATTGATCCTGGCTACCAGCCTGGGGATGAGAGGAAACGGCGGGAACACATAAGCTAGTTTGAAGGTCCAAGGTGCTACTAGTGCATCCACCAGAGCCGCCTTGGGATCCCTGGATCTGTACCCGTAGTAAGGAACTCTGAAGTTCTGACGAGAGGCCATCAGATCCATGTCTGGAATGCCCCACGATTGAGTGACTTGGGCAAAGATTTCCGGATGGAGTTCCCACTCCCCCGGATGCAATGTCTGACGACTCAGAAAATCCGCTTCCCAATTTTCCACTCCTGGGATGTGGATAGCAGACAGGTGGCAGGAGTGAGACTCCGCCCATAGAATGATTTTGGTCACTTCTTCCATCGCTAGGGAACTCCTTGTTCCCCCCTGATGGTTGATGTATGAACTTGGCCCTCGCTAGCTGAGGCCAAGCTTTGAGAGCATTGAATATCGCTCTCAGTTCCAGAATATTTATCGGTAGAAGAGATTCTACCCGAGACCAAAGACCCTGAGCTTTCAGGGATCCCCAGACCGCGCCCCAGCCCATCAGACTGGCGTCGGTCGTGACAATGACCCACTCTGGTCTGCGGAAGGTCATCCCTTGTGACAGGTTGTCCAGGGACAGCCACCAACGGAATGAGTCTCTGGTCCTCTGATTTACTTGTATCTTCGGAGACAAGTCTGAATAGTCCCCATTCCACTGACTGAGCATGAACAGTTGTAATGGTCTTAGATGAATGCGCACAAAAGGAACTATGTCCATTGCCGCTACCATCAAACCTATCACTTCCATGCACTGCGCTATGGAAGGAAGAGGAACGGAATGAAGTATCCGACAAGAGTCTAGAAGTTTTGTTTTTCTGGCTTCTGTCAGAAAAATCCTCATGTCTAAGGAGTCTATTATAGTTCCCAAGAAGGGAACCCTCGTTGACGGAGATAGAGAACTCTTTTCCACGTTCACTTTCCATCCGTGAGATCTGAGAAAGGCCAGGACAATGTCCGTGTGAGCCTTTACTTGAGGAAGGGACGACGCTCGAATCAGAATGTCGTCCAAGTAAGGTACTACAGCAATGCCCCTTGGTCTTAGCACCGCCAGAAGGGACCCTAGTACCTATGAGAAAATCCTAGGAGCAGTGGCTAATCCGAAAGAAAACGCCACGAACTGGAAATGCTTGTCCAGGAATTCAAACCTTAGGAACCGATGATGTTCCTTGTGGATAGGAATATGTAGATACGCATCCTTGAAATCCACCTTGGTCATGAATTGACCTTCCTGGATGGAAGGAAGGAGTGTTCGAATGGTTTCCATCTTGAACGATGGAACCTTGAGAAACTTGTTCAAGATCTTGAGATCTAAGATTAGTCTGAACGTTCCCTCTTTTTTGGGAACTATGAACAGATTGGAGTAGAACCCCATCCCTTGTTCTCCTAATGGAACAGGATGAATCACTCCCATTTTTAGCAGGTCTTCTACCCAATGTAAGAATGCCTGTCTTCTTATGTGATCTGAAGACAACTGAGACCTGTGGAACCTCCCCCTTGGAGGAAGCCCCTTGAACTCCAGAGAATAACCTTGGGAGACTATTTCTAGCGCCCAAGGATCCAGAACATCTCTTGCCCCAGCCTGAGCGAAGAGAGAGAGTCTGCCCCCCACCAGATCCGGTCCCGGATCGGGGGCCCGCATTTCATGCTGTCTTGGTAGCAGTGGCAGGTTTCCTGGCCTGCTTTCCTTTGTTCCAGCCTTGCATAGGTCTCCAGGCTGGATTGGCTTGAGAAGTATTACCTTCCTGCTTAGAGGACGTAGCCCTTGGGGCTGATCCGTTTCTGCGAAAGGGACGAAACTTAGGTTTATTTTTGGTCTTGAAAAGACCTATCCTGAGGAAGGGCGTGGCCCTTGCCCCCAGTGATATCAGAGATAATCTCTTTCAAGTCAGGGCCAAAGAGTGTTTTCCCCTTGAAAGGAATGTCAAGCAATTTGTTCTTGGAAGACGCATCCGCTGCCCAAGATTTTAACCAAAGCGCTCTGCGCCACAATAGCAAACCCAGAATTTTTTCGCCGCTAACCTAGCCAATTGCAAGGTGGCGTCTAGGGTGAAAGAATTAGCCAATTTAAGAGCACGAATTCTGTCCATAATCTCCTCATAAGAAGAAGAATTACTAATAATCGCCTTTCCTAGCTCATCAAACTAGAAACACGCGGCTGCAGTGACAGGGACAATGCATGCAATTGGTTGTAGAAGGGAACCTTGCTGAACAAACATCTTTAGCAGACCTTTTAATTTTTTATCCATAGGATCTTGGAAAGCACAACTATCTTCTATGGGTATAGTGGCGCGCTTGTGTAGAGTAGAAACCGCCCCCTCGACCTTGGGGACTGTCTGCCATCAGTCCTTTCTGGGGTCGACTATAGGAAAACAATTTTATAAATATGGGGGGAGGTACTAAAGGTATACCGGGCCTGTCCCATTCTTTACTAACAATGTACGCCACCCGCTTGGATATAGGAAAAGCTCTAAGCCATCTCCGTGGAGATGTTGCCTGTACAACGGCAAAGAGAATGACTGGGGTAGGCGGAGCCTAGGAGGGATCATGTGACCAGCTTTGCTGGGCTCTTTGCCATTTCCTGTTGGGGAGGAGAATATCCCACAAGTAAGGATGACGCCGTGGACCGGACACACCTATGTTGGAGAAATGAGACTGAAATAATGTGGAGACAAAAGCGACGCCCATATTTTTTGGCGCCAAATAAGACGCCCACATTATTTGGCGCCTAAATGCTTTTTGGTGCCAAAAATGACGCCACATCCGGAACGCCAACATTTTTGGTGCAAAAGGACGTCAAAAATGACGCAACTTCCGGCGACACGTATAACGCCGGAAACAGAAAAGATTTTTTTTTTTTAATTTTTTTTTTTTGCGCCAAAAAAGTCAGCGCCAAGAATGACGCAATAAAATGAAGCATTTTCAGCCCCCGCGAGCCTAACAGCCCACAGGGAAAAAAGAGTCAAATTTTAAGGTAAGAAAAAAAATTGATTCAAATGCATTATCCCAAATATGAAACTGACTGTCTGAAAATAAGGAATGTTGAACATCCTGAGTCAAGGCAAATAAATGTTTGAATACATATATTTAGAACTTTATAAATAAAGTGCCCAACCATAGCTTAGAGTGTCACAGAAAATAAGATTTACTTACCCCAGGACACTCATCTACATGTTTGTAGAAAGCCAAACCAGTACTGAAACGAAAATCAGCAGAGGTAATGGTATATAAATAAGAGTATATCGTCGATCTGAAAAGGGAGGTAAGAGATGAATCTCTACGACCGATAACAGAGAACCTATGAAATAGACCCCGTAGAAGGAGATCACTGCATTCAAATAGGCAATACTCTCCTCACATCCCTCTGACATTCACTGCACACTGAGAGGAAAACCGGGCTCCAACTTGCTGCGGAGCGCATATCAACGTAGAATCTAGCACAAACTTACTTCACCACCTCCATAGGAGGCAAAGTTTGTAAAACTGAATTGTGGGTGTGGTGAGGGGTGTATTTATAGGCATTTTGAGGTTTGGGAAACTTTGCCCCTCCTGGTAGGAATGTATATCCCATACGTCACTAGCTCATGGACTCTTGCTAATTACATGAAAGAAATTATATATATATATATATATATATATATATATATATAAAGACAAAGTGCACTCCTAACTTCCACAATCAGGCCTTGGGTGCAGCAAAAGTAATATCCAATCCAAGTAGAAGGAAGCGCACTCCAAAGGGCTTGTTAAATATATTCACCTTTATTATGTGAACGTTTTTGAGCTTATACAGCTCGTCCTCAGACAGGCAAAGTATGAACTGGTTCATACTTTGCCTGTCTGAGGACGAGCTGTATAAGCTCGAAAACGTTCACATAATAAAGGTGAATATATTTAACAAGCCCTTTGGAGTGCACTTCCTTCTACTTGCATTATATATATATATATATATATATATATATATATATATATATATATATATATATATATATATATATATATATATTTATTTACAGGGATAACAGTCCCTATAGGCCGCAATGTAAAGGCACTTTTCAGTGCCGTTTTTTTTCTAACACTCCACACCCACCAACTTTAAAACTTAAAAACTGCTTAGTACAGTTAAAAAAAAATATATATATATATATATATTATTAAAAAAAAGGCACTATACACTGAATTTTGGGGGCAATTGGGGAACATTTTAAAAATTAACCAGAGGTCTGGTGCAAATTGCTACCGCAGGCTCGCGTTAGCAATAACCAGCCACTTGTAATGGCTGGTCATTTATCACGCATCTGTAAACAGGCAAATTTGCCTGTTTAGGGGCTCGCAATAAATTAGCGCTCCACTTGTAATATAGCCCTATCTTGGGAAAACATTGTACATACTGGCCTCCAGATCACCTTGTACTCATCTGGAAAAAGGCACACTTTTATAATGTGTTACTGCTTTGAATTCTTCATTTCATGAGTAACAGGCCTGCACTGTATGGAAGCATAAATGTCTCATGGAAAATAAATAAGTGAAAACTCTGACATGTTTTCCTATTTTAGGAAGGCTCATGCAACATATATAATAACTTACTCCTGCAAAAATACTTCTCTTAAGAAGAGGACTAATGCTATTTCACTACTGAAAACTTTCTAACTTACTATATATTCAACAAATTCCTTTTGAACAAAATGTTAATGCCCAAAAGCAAATTTGTATACATAAAGTACTGGTTTGAATTACTGTTTGTGGCACCATATAGATATTAATAAAATTGCATACTCTAAAAGCAATAATGTTTAACAGCATATAAACTCCAGTGGGTATATTAGATCTAGTCTGCATGAAGAGAAACCAATAAAGCAAATTAGATAATTTTACTAAAATACTTGTAGATAAAGAGATAAACAGGCCAATGAATAAAAAAACTGTCTGCATACAAAAGCTAATAGCTTTATTTAAAAAACAAACCAAAAAAAAAAAAAAACAACATGCATACAGGATATATTATTCAGAGAACTGGTACATATAATTACCTTCCTGCAAGATTTATAAATAGACCTAATATGGACAGAGGAGAAAAGGTGTTTCTCTCAAACAGGGCTCTGAGAAACAGACCTTCCTCAAAAGGACATAAAAAAAAAAAAAGTTCACTGTAAAGAGCTCCACTTATCAATCACTAGCGGACAGGGGCAGACATATTTGCCCCTGTCCGCCTGAGCTCTACTCTGGCAAGTAGCAATCCTCTGTGCTTGTTTGCAACTCTGCCCCCTGCCCGCACACAGTCAATAACGTAGGGCAGGAGTTGTCAATCTCACAGGTCAGACGAGATTGAAATTCTCCACCTAAGAGGTAGAGAAAAGGGTAGGGAAGCTGCGGTCTTGATAAATCCTGAATGCAGGTTCTTTTTTGCGAACCTGCAGTTGAAAGAAGGAGAAGGGCTTGATAAATTAAGCCCAAAATGTTTAATTATACATGGGGGAAAAGCTTCACAGTGCACATTCATTATTTATTTTGTACAGATTTACTGTAATTAATTGAAAATGTCAGTTTCTCATTATCCACAAAGAGGCTAGAGCGCATTCTGTGCATTACATAACCCTGGCTAGAAAACAGTTCTCTTTGCATATGTGTAGGCATTGTGAAACATTTTGCAATATTGTTTTTATTTTATACCATAACAAATTAAATAATGCTACATACAGTAATAAATTAACAAAAATAAGTTTATAGCAGTTAGAAACATCAACTAGATATTATGGGTATGACAATGGATATAAAAAGGAAGTTGAACCAAGTGCTGAAAGTCATGGAAGGTAATAGCAGACCTGGAGGTTTTTTTAAATATAATTATCTCTCCCTTCTCGGGCCATACCTTGTCTTAATACTCTTTCCCATCTCTCATATCTTTTGACTCTTTTTTTCTCTCCATTGTCTCTTAAAGGGATACTAACCCCACATTTTTTCTTTCACGATTCAGATAGAGCATGCAATTTTAAGCATCTTTCTAATTTACTCCTATTATCAAAAAAATTTCGTTCTCTTGCTATATTTTTTTTTTTTTTTTTTTTTTTTTAAAAAAGCAGAAATATAAGGTTAGGAGCCAGCCCATTTTTGTTCAGACCTGGGTAGCACTTGCAGATTTGGTGGCTACACTAAGCTACCAATCAGCAAGAGCTACCCTGGTGCTGAACCAAAAATGGGTCAACTCTTAATAAGCTTAGATTCCTGCTTTTTCAAATAAAGATAGCAAGAGTACGAAGAAAAATGTATAATAGGAGTAAATTAGAAAGTTGCTTAAAACTGCATGCTATATCTAAATCATGAAAAAGAAATTTGGGTTTAGTATCCCTTTAATTCTACCTTCTCCACTTTTACTTTTCCCCTCCATTCTTTCTCTCTGCCTCGTTTACCCTCTCAGAAGTAACAGTCTAAGCACTACAGTCCCTACAGCACTAGAGGAATAACATATACTTGCATTTTCATGAAAATATAATATCCCTTTTAGATAACAGTTTTCCCACATACATAAAATGTGTTTGTCAGTGCTGCAATAACAATGTACATTCTGCAAATACAATGTTCCAACTTTGCTACTTACAACATGCCACTAGACTTCAAACTCAATATTCACTAACTTTCAAAGTGGAAATTTTGATAGATATATATATATATATATATATATATATATATATATATATATGTGTGTATTTTACACAAACACTTATGTTTTGTACAATGTTTTTGTTCCAACAACAGGAAATTAAACATTTTTAAAATTTCATATGTGGATTTTTCATATGTTTTGTACCATGTTTTGCTACAACAACAGGAAATTAAACATTTTTGCGTTATTGTGTTTTTGGACATTTGTCTGTCGCACACGCATTCTGTCCGATAAACTTTAAAAGCACGTTGTGGGGGGTGGGACCCATGTTTAGTTTCCCAGAGGCAGTTTGCCGTGCCCAAGGCTCTGATTAGAACAGAACTCTCTGGAGCGTATCTGTCGTTAATGCCTGATCTGATTGGTCCGTGTCTCCGTGAGGTCACTGGATGCACAACCAATCAGATAAGATCATGCATCATGCTGACGGCAGATATACGCACCAGAGAGTTCTGTTCTAATCAAAGCCTCGGGTGACGCAACCACCTCTGGGAACCTAACCATGGGTTCCTATCCCCACAACATGATTTTAAAGGTTTTTGGACAGATCGGACTGTTATCCGACGGACATTTGTCTGTCAGATTATTATCTGTTGCACACGCATTCTGTCCGAGAACCTTTAATCTGATTGGTTGTGCATCCAGTGACCTCATGGAGAAACGGACCAACCAGATCATGCATTAACGGCCGAGGGCAGATACACTCCAGAGAGTTCTGTTATAATCAGAGACTTGGGTGCCACAAACACCTCTGGGAACCTAACCATGGGTCCCACCTCCCATGACATGCTTTTAAAGTTTCTCGGACAGAATGCGTGTGCGACAGATAATAATCTGACAGACGTCGGATAAGAATTAATTTCCTATTGTAAAAAAAAAAAACATAGTAGAAAACATAGGGGAAAAAAATCATGAATAAAAATGTTTCATCTTCAAAACATGGCACAAAACATGAAAAATCCACATATGAGAAATAAAAATGTTTAATTCATGAATAAAAATGTAAAATAAAAATGTTTAATTTTGAAAAATAAAAATGTTTTATAAATAAAATAGTTTCATGTAGTTGTTGTAAAAATGTTTAATTTCCTGTTGTTGTAACAAAACATGGTACAAAATGTATGAAAAATCAACATATGAAAAAAAGTGTTTTTGTAATCCAAAATAAAAAAATTTAATTTAAGGTTGGTGTGTTTTCCTAGCATTACCCTCCTAGCATTACATGGGTAAAGCCCAATGTATGATTTTATCATCTTTATCCAGAAGAGTTTGGGTAATCCTAGGATTACCCGGGTAAATATGATCTTACATTGGGCTTTACCTACAGCCACTGAGTAATCCTAGGATTACCCAATTTCTGACTTTACCCATATACAGGTGAAACTCGAAAAATTAGAATATTGTGCAAAAGTTCATTTATTTCACTAATGCAACTTAAAAGGTGAAACTAATATATGAGATAGATTCATTACATGCAAATCAAGATAGTTCAAGCCTTGATTTGTGAATTGTGATGATTATGGCTTACAGCTCATGAAAACCCCAAATCTACAATCTCAGATAATTAGATTATTACATGCAATCAATAAAACAAGGATTGTACATAAAACAATATCGGACCTCTGAAAAGTATAAGCATGCATACTGTATGTAGTCAGTACTTGGTTTCGGCCCCTTTTACAGCAATTACTGCCTCAACGCGCCGTGGCATGGAAGCTATCAGCCTGTGGCACTGCTGAGGTGTTATGGAAGACCATGCTTCAATAGCGGCCTTCAGCTCTTCTGCATTGTTCAGTCTCATGTCTCCTCTTTCTCTTGGCAATGCCCCATAAATTCTCTATGGGGTTCAGGTCAGGTGAGTTTGCTGGCCAATCAAGCACAGTAATCCCACAGTCATTGAACCAGGTTTTTGTGCTTTTGGCAGTGTGGGCAGGTGCCTAGTCCTGCTGGAAAATTAAGTCAGCATCCCCATAGAGCTCGTCTGCGGAAGGAAGCATGAAGTGCTCCAAAATCTCCTGGTAGACAGCGGCATTGACCCTGGACTTAATGAAGCACAGTGGACCAACACCAGCAGATGACATGGCTCCCCAAATCAACACAGACTGTGGAAACTTCACACTGGACTTCAAGCATCTTGCAATGTGTGCCTCTCCATTCTTCCTCCATAATCTGGGTCTTTGGTTTCCAAATTTCTCATCAGAAAAGGGGACTTTGAACCACTGAACAACAGACCAGGTCTGTTTTTCTTTAGCCCAGGTAAGACGCTTCTGACGTTGTTTGTTGTTCAGGAGTGGCTTGACAAGAGGAATACGACATTTGAAGCCCATGTCTAGGATCCGTCCGTGTGGGTGGCTCTTGATGCACTGACTCCAGTCTCAGTCCACTCCTTGTGAAAGTCCCCAACACTTTTGAATGGCCTTTTCCTGACAATCCTCTACAGGCTGCGGTGATCCCTGCTGCTTGTGCACCTTTTTCTTCCACACTTTTCCCTTCCACATAACCTTCTATTAATGTGCTTTGATACAGCACTTTGGGAACATCCAACTTCTTTTTCAATTACCTTTTGAGGCTTTCCGTTCTTATGGAGGGTGTCAATGATGGTTTTCTGCACAACTGTCAGGTCAGCACTCTTTCCCATGATTGTGATTCCTACTGAACCGGACTGAGAGACCATTTAAAGGCTCAGGAACCCTTTGCAGGTGTTATGGCTTAATTAGCTGATTAGAGTGGGACACACTTTGAGCCTAGAATATTGAACCTTTTCACAATATTCTAATTTTCTGAGATTATGGATTTGGGGTTTTCATAAGCTGTAAGCCATAATCATCACAATGATGACAAATCACGGCTTGAACAATCTTGCTTTGCATGTAATGAGTCTATCTCATATTAGTTTCACCTTTTAAGTTGCATTAGTGAAATAAATTAACTTTTGCACGATATTCTAATTTTTCGAGTTTTACCTGTACATATATACTTTAATATCTCTTTAAGACACAAAAAGTGTTGACAGCAAGCACTCATGATGAGAAAAATGCCCATATAAAAGGTCAGTTTCTACCTAAGAAACCCTTTTAAAAATCGGAGAAAACAGAATTTCTGCTTACCTGATAAATTACTTTCTCCAACGGTGTGTCCGGTCCACGGCGTCATCCTTACTTGTGGGAATATCTCTTCCCCAACAGGAAATGGCAAAGAGTCCCAGCAAAGCTGGCCATATAGTCCCTCCTAGGCTCCGCCCACACCAGTCATTCGACCGACGGACAGGAGGAAAAAATAGGAGAAACCATAGGGTGCCGTGGTGACTGTAGTTAGAGAAAATAATTCATCAGACCTGATTAAAAAACCAGGGCGGGCCGTGAACCGGACACACCGTTGGAGAAAGTAATTTATCAGGTAAGCATAAATTCTGTTTTCTCCAACATTGGTGTGTCCGGTCCACGGCGTTATCCTTACTTGTGGGAATCAATACCAAAGCTTTAGGACACGGATGAAGGGAGGGAGCAAATCAGGTTACCTAAACGGAAGGCACCACGGCTTGCAAAACCTTTCTCCCAAAAATAGCCTCCGAAGAAGCAAAAGTATCAAATTTGTAAAATTTGGCAAAAGTGTGCAGTGAAGACCAAGTCGCTTACTTACATATCTGATCAACAGAAGCCTCGTTCTTGAAGGCCCATGTGGAAGCTACAGCCCTAGTGGAGTGAGCTGTGATTCTTTCAGGAGGCTGCCGTCCGGCAGTCTCATAAGCCAATCGGATGATGCTTTTAAGCCAAAAGGAAAGAGAGGTAGAAGTTGCTTTTTGACCTCTCCTTTTACCAGAATAGACGACAAACAGAGAAGAAGTTTGTCTGAACTCTTTTGTAGCTTCTAAGTAGAATTTTAGAGCACGGACTACATCTAAATTGTGTAGCAAACGTTCCTTCTTTGAAACTGGATTCGGACACAAAGAAGGTACAACTATCTCCTGATTAATATTTTTGTTGGAAACAACCTTTGGTAGAAAACCAGGCTTAGTATGCAAAACAACCTTATCTGAATGGAACACCAGATAGGGCGGAGTACACTGTAGAGCAGATAACTCAGAAACTCTTCTAGCAGAAGAAATAGCAACCAAAAACAAAACTTTCCAAGATAACAACTCAATATCTATGGAATGTAAAGGTTCAAACGGAACCCCTTGAAGAACTGAAAGAACTAGATTTAAACTCCAGGGAGGAGTCAAAGGTATGTAAACAGGCTTGATCCTAACCAAAGCCTGAACAAATGCTTGAACATCTGGCACAACTGCCAGTCGTTTGTGTAGTAAGACAGATAAAGCAGAAATCTGTCCATTTAGAGAACTCGCAGATAATCCTTTATCCAAACCTTCTTGTAGAAAGGAAAGAATCTTAGGAATTTTTATCCTATTCCATGGGAATCCCTTGGATTCACACCAGCAGATATATCTTTTCCCTATTTTATGGTAAATCTTTCTAGTTACCGGTTTTCTGGCTTGAACCAAAGTATCTATCACAGAATCTGAAAACCCACGCTTTGATAGAATCAAGCGTTCAATCTCCAAGCCGTCAGCTGGAGGGAGACCAGATTTGGATGTTCGAATGGACCCTGAACAAGAAGGTCCTGTCTCAAAGGTAGCTTCCATGGTGGAACCAATGACATATTCACCAGGTCTGCATACCAAGTCCTGCGTGGCCACGCAGGAGCTATCAAGATCACAGAGGCCCTCTCCTGTTTGATCCTGGCTACCAGCATGGGGATGAGAGGTAACGGTGGAAACACATAAGCTAGGTTGAAGGTCCAAGGCGCTACTAGTGCATCCACTAGAGTCGCCTTGGGATCCCTGGATCTGGACCCGTAGCAAGGAACCTTGAAGTTCTGACGAGACGCCATCAGATCCATATCTGGAATGCCCCATAGTTGCGTCAACTGGGCAAAGATCTCCGGGTGGAGTTCCCACTCCCCCGGATGGAATGTCTGACGACTCAAATAATCCGCTTCCCAGTTTTCCACACCTGGAATGTGGATCGCAGATAGGTGGCAGGAGTGATTCTCCGCCCATTGTATTATTTTGGTCACTTCTTTCATCGCCAGGGAACTCCTTGTTTCCCCCTGATGATTGATATACGCAACAGTCGTCATGTTGTCTGATTGGAATCTTATGAATCTGGCCTTTGCTAGCTGAGGCCAAGCCCTGAGAGCATTGAATATCGCTCTTAGTTCCAGAATGTTTATCGGGAGAAGAGACTCTTCCCGAGACCATAGTCCCTGAGCTTTCAGGGATTCCCAGACCGCGCCCCAGCCCACTAGACTGGCGTCGGTCGTGACGATGACCCACTCTGGTCTGCGGAAGCTCATTCCCTGGGATATGTGGTCCAGTGTTAGCCACCAACGGAGTGAATCTCAGGTCTTCTGATCTACCTTAATCACTGGAGACAAGTCTGTATAGTCCCCATTCCACTGTTTCAGCATGCACAGTTGTAATGGTCTTAGATGAATTTGCGCAAAAGGAACTATGTCCATTGCTGCAACCATCAACCCTACTACTTCCATGCACTGATCTATGGAAGGACGTGGAACAGAATGAAGAACTTGACAAGCGCTTAGAAGTTTTGACTTTCTGACATCTGTCAGAAAAATCCTAATTTCTAAGGAATCTATTATTGTTCCCAAGAAGGGAACTCTTGTCGACGGAGACAGAGAACTTTTTTCTATGTTCACCTTCCATCCGTGAGATCTGAGAAAGGCCAGAACGATGTCTGTATGAGCCTTTGCTTTTGAAAGGGACGACGCTTGTATTAGAATGTCGTCCAAGTATGGTACTACTGCAATGCCCCTCGGTCTTAGAACCGCTAGAAGGGACCCGAGTACCTTTGTGAAAATCCTTGGAGCAGTGGCTAACCCGAATGGGAGGGCCACAAACTGGTAATGTTTGTCCAGAAAGGCGAACCTTAGGAACTGATGATGTTCTTTGTGGATAGGAATATGTAGGTACGCATCCTTTAGATCCACGGTAGTCATAAATTGACCCTCCTGGATTGTAGGTAAGATCGTTTGAATAGTTTCCATTTTGAACGATGGCACTCTTAGAAATTTGTTTAGAATCTTTAAATCCAGAATTGGTCTGAAGGTTCCCTCTTTTTTGGGAACTACGAACAGATTTGAGTAAAATCCCATTCCTTGTTCCGTCATTGGATCTGGGTGTATCACTCCCATCTGTAACAGGTCTTCTACACAATGTAAGAACGCCTGTCTCTTTATTTGGTTTGAGGATAAGTGAGACATGTGGAACCTTCCCCTTGGGGGTAGTTCCTTGAATTCCAGAAGATAACCCTGAGAAACTATTTCTAGCGTCCAGGGATCCTGAACATCTCTTGCCCAAGCCTGAGCAAAGAGAGAGAGTCTGCCCCCCACTAGATCCGGTCCCGGATCGGGGGCTACTCCTTCATGCTGTTTTGTTAGCAGCGGCAGGCTTCTTGGCCTGCTTACCCTTGTTCCAGCCTTGCATCGGTTTCCAGGCTGGTTTGGTCTGTGAGGCATTACCCTCTTGCTTAGAGGATGCAGAATTAGAGGCCGGTCCGTTCCTGAAATTATGAAAGGAACGAAAATTAGACTTATTCTTGGCTTTGAAAGGCCTATCTTGTGGGAGGGCGTGGCCCTTTCCCCCAGTGATGTCTGAGATAATCTCTTTCAATTCTGGCCCAAAGAGAGTTTTACCCTTGAAGGGGATATTAAGCAATTTTGTCTTGGATGATACATCCGCTGACCAAGACTTTAGCCAAAGCGCTCTGCGCGCTACAATTGCAAACCCTGAATTTTTCGCCGCTAATCTAGCTAATTGCAAAGCGGCATCTAAAATAAAAGAGTTAGCCAACTTAAGTGCGTGAACTCTGTCCATAACCTCCTCATAAGGAGTCTCTCTACTGAGCGACTTTTCTAGTTCCTCGAACCAGAACCACGCTGCTGTAGTGACAGGAACAATGCACGAAATGGGTTGAAGAAGGTAACCTTGCTGTACAAAAATCTTTTTAAGCAAACCCTCCAATTTTTTATCCATAGGATCTTTGAAAGCACAATTATCCTCGATAGGAATAGTAGTGCGCTTGTTTAGAGTAGAAACTGCCCCCTCGACCTTAGGGACTGTCTGCCATAAGTCCTTTCTGGGGTCGACCATAGGAAATAATTTCTTAAATATAGGAGGGGGAACAAAAGGTATGCCGGGCTTCTCCCACTCCTTATTCACTATGTCCGCCACCCGCTTGGGTATAGGAAAAGCGTCAGGGTGCACCGGAACCTCTAGGAACTTGTCCATCTTGCATAATTTTTCTGGAATGACCAAGTTGTCACAATCATCCAGAGTAGATAACACCTCCTTAAGCAGTGCGCGGAGATGTTCTAATTTAAATTTAAATGTCACAACATCAGGTTCAGCCTGTTGAGAAATTTTTCCTGAATCTGAAATTTCCCCATCTGACAAAACCTCCCTCATGGCCCCTTCAGATTGGTGTGAGGGTATGACAGAACAATTATCATCAGCGCCCTCCTGCTCTTCAGTGTTTAAAACAGAGCAATCGCGCTTTCTCTGATATGCAGGCATTTTGGATAAAATATTTGCTATGCAGTTATCCATTACAGCCGTCAATTGTTGCATGGTAATAAGCATTGGCGCGCTAGAAGTACTAGGGGCCTCCTGCGTGGGCAAAACTGGTGTAGACACAGAAGGAGATGATATAGAACCATGTCTACTCCCTTCATCTGATGAATCATCTTGGGCAACTTCCTTATCTGTGACAGTACTGTCCTTACTTTGTTTGGACGCTATGGCACAATTATCACATAATTTTGAAGGGGGAGACACATTGACTTTCATACATATAGAACATAGCTTATCTGAAGGCACAGACATGTTAAACAGGCTTAAACTTGTCAGTAAAGCACAAAAACCGTTTTAAAACAAAACCGTTACTGTCTCTTTAAATTTTAAACAGAGCACACTTTATTACTGAATATGTGAAAAAATATGAAGGAATTGTTCACAATTTACCAAAATTTCACCACAGTGTCTTAAAGCATTAAAGGTATTGCACACCAATTTTCAGAGCTTTAACCCTTAAAATAACGAAACCGGAGCCGGTTACAGTTTTAACCCCTCTACAGTCCCAGCTACAGCCTTTGCTGCGACTTTACCAAGCCCAGAGGGGAATACGATACCAAATGACGCCTTCTAGGAACTTTTCCAACTATCTTCATATCCTCACACATGCATCTGCATGTCTTGCTCTCAAAAACAACTGCTCAGTAATGGCGCGAAAATGAGGCTCAGCCTACAACTGGGAAGGCCCTTCCTGACTGGAAAAGGTGTCTAACATAGTGCCTGACGTTAAAAAACGTTCCCCAAGTTTATAAGTGTGAAATACCAGCATAAACATGTATAAAATGCCCAAATAAAGCAATCGATTTTGCCCATAAAAGTGTCTACCAGTTTTATAGCCCATATTAAGCCCTTTATTCTGCTTGAGACTAAGAAAATGGCTTACCAGTCCCCATGAGGGGAAATGACAGCCTTCCAGCATTACACAGTCTTGTTAGAAATATGGCTAGTCATACCTTAAGCAGAAAAGTCTGCTAACTGTTTCCACCAACTGAAGTTACTTCATCTCAACAGTCCTATGTGGAAACAGCAAAGGATTTTAGTTACTGTCTGCTAAAATCATCTTCCTCTCACAAACAGAATTCTTCATCTTTTTCTGTTTCAGAGTAAATAGTACATACCAGCACTATTTTAAAATAACAAACTCTTGATAGTAGAATAAAAAAATACAACTAAACACCACATACTCTTAACCATCTCCGTGGAGATGTTGCCTGTGCAACGGCAAAGAGAATGACTGGGGTGGGCGGAGCCTAGGAGGGACTATATGGCCAGCCTTGCTGGGACTCTTTGCCATTTCCTGTTGGGGAAGAGATATTCCCACAAGTAAGGATGACGCCGTGGACCGGACACACCAATGTTGGAGAAAGTAGAGTTAAGGTCAAAACAAAAACGAGTAAATCTGGGTGTTTAGATTTAAAATGTTCTCTTTAAAAAAAAAAAAATGTATACCTACAAGCTAAATCTATTTCCTTACCCTTATGGTAGGGTCACAATATTCAAGGTCTAGAGGGTACACTGCCTTGCACCTGCTTGGAAGAGACAGAAATCTCAAAGTTTTTAGGACACTGTATCCTTAATACATTAACAATTTATTTCCTCCAGCTTAAATTCACATAAAGCCTAGTTATGAGAGTGAAGGGAAAATGTTGAACCCAAGAATTATCCTGGTAGAATAAATAAGAAATAGGGGAGACAAAACAAACGAGTGGTTGAGCTTATACGCCACTAGTACAAGTGTGAAGAAACCTTTTTAATCACTCTTATAGTGTAGGGGGGGAAAAACACACCCACGTCTTAAGGAAGCCATTTCTGCATCTGTATCAACTATCCAAATTTATAAATCCTAGTGTTCGTGAAAGGGTAGGATTTGCAATTGGAACAAATAAAGGGGACTTTCAGTCATGAAATACTTCATGCTGAAAGCTCCTTTATTTGTTGGTAGTGTTCGCCATGCTGAGCGCCTCAGGTAGCCAACGGCAAAACGCTAATTTTGCTGAGAGGTGATGTTTCCACCTCTTAGCCAATAGCTGTGCAGGCTATACAGCTTGGCGTCAGTTGGAAGTAGTGATGCACCGAAATGGAAATTCTGGACCAAAACAGGTTTCAGCCGTTATTGTATATTTTAAATACAATTCAAAGGTGAAAAAAAGCATCCATCTCATTGGCGTATCAATTAGGCTTTGTATCCAATAGAAGTAGTAACAGGTGTTCTGATTGTAGCAGATTCCCAAAGTACTAAAAACATTCTTGTTAATATTTATACATAGTTACTAAACGATAAATTACAGTAAGTAATATATATATATATATATATATATATATATATACATACATATATTGTTGTGAGATAATGGCTATCTATGTGTTAATCCTGTATTTTAACAGAGGTAAAATGAAACTGACAGAGTTAGAAAAATGAAGAAAAAAGAAAATGTAGTGAGAAAGACAAATAAGAAACAAATTGGCGACATTGGGATCTCTTATGTTAAATATAGGAACATATATGCTAAAGTACGATTTTAAAAGTTCCATACTATAGAGGGAAATGCTTAATTATAAATTGATAGTGCAAGTGATGTGTTTATCAAACAATACAGAATACTATACACAAATTAAAGAAATAATAAGATGTACTGATAAGAACATCATCTATTGCATACAATGTACTTGTAACCTTCAATATTTTGGACAGACTAGCAGACAACTCAGAGATACAATCCGAGAGCACATTCTACAAGTGGAACATGAAGCAACTGATACAGTATTATATAAACATTTCATAGAAATACATAAAAGTAATCTTAACCATTTCAAAATATGGGGTATAAAAAAGATCCAATTAAGCAAAAGAGGAGGTAATATAAATAAACTATTACTGAGACAAGAAGCAGAGTTTATTTTTAACTATAGAACATTACATCCCTTTGGCCAGAATATGGAGTAGTTTGACCTAAACTTCTTAATGTAATTCTACCATATATACAAATATCATAATAGACCATTCTCTCACTTTTCCTTCCAAACTTCTCAATTATTGCCTTAAATCATTTATCTAAATAATGAAGGGTTCATATTCACAAAATCCATTATATCTCAAATTTGATTACTCAATTTTTAACATTAAGTATTCCTAAATATTTGCCTTCTACAATATATTTAATAATAAAAAATCTTTTACATTTTGAATAAATATTATAAATAAAAATTCCCTCAAAATTTCTAACTCATTTACAATATTTCAATATTACCATATGAAAAAATAGTTTATATATACTTGCTTTGCGGCTGTATGGATTATAAATTAAGATTAAGTAGATACCAATAATATATCTCCACTTGTTTTTATTCTTCTCCATCGTAGTTTTACTTCTTCCTAATTTTACTTTTACATTAATCAATTAAATTATATTTTTTAACATTATATATATTTTTTTAACAATAAGATTATGGATGTATAATCCAATGCAAATGTAATTTTTATTTTTTAAATAAACTAACCACAGCCTTTGGACTATCCTATAATATAAATAGATTATCATTATCTTATTTTCTATTCAGAAAGCATACGCCTGTGCACAGGATACATACGTTTGTGCACACACTGATAAACACATAAAATTATACTTTTATTATTATTTATAATTAATGTTATCTTTATTTTCTGTATTTGTAGTAAAAAACCACTATGGGGTCTTTAACCCGATTTTGTACAAGAAGCTTTTAAAAATCACATAAACATATCATTGTCCCCTTCCAATCAGGAAATATATGTTTGTGCACAACCCGATAAACACATCACTTGCACTATCAATTTATAATTAAGCATTCCCCTCTATAGTATGGAACTTTTAAATCGTACTTTAGCATATATGTTGCTAATTTGTTTCTCATTTGTCTGTCTTTCACACTACATTTCGGTTTTTCTTCCTTTTTATAACCCTTTCAGTTTCATCTTACCTCTGTTAAAATACATGATTAACACATAGATAGCCATTTATTATTTCACCACACTATATATATTTATTTTACTTACTGTAATTTATTGTTTAGTAACTATGTATAAATATTAACAAGAATGTTTTTAGTACTTTGATGAGAATCTGATACAATCAGAACACCTGTTACTACTTCTATTGGATACAAAGCCTAATTGATACGATAATGAGATGAACGCTTTTTTCACCTTTGAAATGTATTTAAAAGACAACTGAACCCGTCTGAAACGCGAAGATTACTCCAGATTGGTGTCTTTTGCTGTATCCAGGACAGGCATCCCCTTATACACTGCTCTATTCTGGTATATTATGCCATCCGCATTGCTCTTTTGAGCTACCTATTACCTGCTGATCCTTCACACCATAAAGAAGGAAAACAATAATACGAAACACCCACATAGTGGGATAAGGAGCGATCCGTTAAACTAACTCTCTTGACACCCACACTGTGGGTATTCAGAAAGACCGCTATACGTCTCAGAGCTGTACACCACAAGACCACTCACAAACAGGCAGAGTGGATTTCCAGTAATTGGATCACACCGAGTGGATTCCCACATACATAACAATTGCTACTTTGGATTTGCATTGCTGTGGATAAAATTCTGCTGCTATGCCGTCTACCAGCACTCACATAGTGGGTTAATAGCGAGACTATCATTGCAAGACTGCATATAGGAGACTGGCTGAGCGAATTCCCACAACTACCATCTGCAGTGTTTGGAAATTATCCATAGTTTTGTTGCTGAACAAATTCTCTCTAATAGAGAACTTTGCTACCTTATAAGTTGTGTCCTCAATAGAGAATTATATCGAATACACAACAGGAACATTTCCAATCATCTGGTATTTCACTAATGCCACATTTTTGTGCGGATATTACTAATATCCTTTCAAGCTCACAGCTGTCAGTATTTCTAAAACAGAACCTGTACCTCTAAGACATACCAAGATTGTCTATCTCACAGATAGGAACTTCCTCGCCTAACCCTAGGCCAAATCTTGCAAGTACCCAGTTAAAGTTTAGTTAACCTATTTTACTCCTATTTTTCACTCAATAACCAGTTAATGTTTTTTAAATGTTATTTTAGATTAAAACAACATTTTTTCTGCTTTTACTAATATGTTGACATACATACGTCTTAGCTAATTTTACTTATCTTTTATATTGTGACATAACTTGTTCTAGTAAATATAACTTTCTATACATTTAATACATTCAATTATCTGTCTTTCATATCTCAGCTTGATACCCTTCTAAGTTATCTATAAGCGCTCTCCTTACTGTTTTTTACCTTGACTAATAATAGACTTGAGGAGGTTCTTTATATTTTTTAGGAGTAGTTTAAATTGAGACATCCTAGGATTGATCAATCTCATAATTGTATTGCTAGCTGCTGAGTCTGTTGCCCTTGATTGTGGCTGGGATTTGCCGGATGATGCTCCGGAACAGATGGATGTGCTCACTCGTGGGGAAAATGCCTCTGAAATGGAGGTGCCTGCTTCTTCGGCCTCTGACCTAGCGGCTGTGAGTGACAGCCATGCGGCTATAGTTCTTGGAGAAGACACAGTGTGGCTGACTTTCACTTTTCCAGACCCAAATGCAACAACGGCGGGACTAGGTTCTGATGCATCCGCAGATGTAACGGAGGCGACTATGATGTTGCACTCAGCTGAGTATGATATTTCCTTGTGAATTAGGGCTACGGCCTTAAATCGACTCCTAACCAAATTGGCCCTGCTCTTTTACTGTTTGCTGTGTCATCTTTTCACAACCCAACCCATGATAGTAGGATCCCCTTAATTACAGAGACTGTCCGGTGTCTGGGAAGGGGCCTTTCTTGTTGTTCCTCGTGTAGAGGTTGAAATAGTATACATTTTTAGAAAAGGCTTATGTAACTCCAACATCTCTCAAGCTGCACGGGACAAATATTGCTAACAGGAAAGACACCTGCCTTTGTTTTTCTCTGTCTGCTAGTGGGATGCGAACATCTACATACTCATATTTATTGTTGTGATCTTTTCCTGTTATTAAAGGGACAGTTTACTCAAAAATTTTCTCCCCTTTAATTTGTTCCCAATGATCCACTTTACCTGCTGGAGTGTATTAAATTGTTTACAAGTAGCTCCTTTACCCTTATATTGGCATTTTAAATTGTTAATTTAGCATGTAGTATCCCCACCTATTCTGAAAGTTTGTGGCCGCGCGTACCAGCTATAGATAAGCTTTGTAAACACAGCCAGCAGAAGAAATTACACTCCCAGTGTGATAAAGCAGAGATAAGGTAATAAAATGTTGATTTTCCATTGTTCTCTCAAAGTATTGGTGATTGTTTTAAGGACAGATATAAGATAAAGAAGCAGGTATATGTGCACAATGTGATACAGTAATGAGATCTGATTATACCTACAAGCTCAACCTATTTTATTAGGCTGTGGCTTCAAAACACAAAATCAGAGCTTTAATATACAGAAACAAACCTTAAAAAGCTAATTTTCATACATTCTTTACTCTGCAGTTGGTAAAAAAAGCAATTGTAAACACATTAAGGTAAAACTATTTTACAGTATACTGTCCCTTTAAGCGGCCACTAAGGCTAACTTCTTTCGTCATACACTTAAAAGTTATTAATAGAGCACAGTATCTCTCATATCCATAGTAAGTGTTCTCTTGTAATTTGTTATATAGTAAACATGTCGATATTTATATATTGTAAGCTATGGCTTCTCCAGTAAAAAGCGTCCAAAACTAGATGTATTAAGTCTGTCTTCAATTATATAGTCTGTGTCATTCCACTTCCCTATTGAATGAAGCGCCAATGAGACTGAAATAGAGCCGATTAGAGACTTCCTTGATATTTCTACTGTGGGACCTTGCTGTTACTTTAGCTTGTTGTTTGCTTTTATTATGCAGTTTACTGATGGCTTTTATAATATCGGCTGTGCACATCTTGTTTTCACACCTCGCCTATGGGTTAGTGGGGAGCCCCAGGAGAGACATCTATATAAGTGATTGTGAAACAGATGCCATAGCAACTATCTTACAACTGTATTGATTGTGGGTTACCGATACAATGCCTTTAATGATACTGATGAGCTTTTTATGTGTCTGTCCGGTCCGGGGGTTTGAGGGGGCCCTTGGTAGGGACAATTATACATTGTTATTGTACTTATATGTATCATTATCATTTTATTATTGTTCAAGACAATCCTTATATAAAATGCGTTTCTCCTTCTGGACCAGTGGCCAGGGCCTCGAGAGAGTCCACATAAGGGAAGTTTAACCCATGAACATGTCAACCCAAGATCAATTAATATAAACTCTTATATACAGCGAGATGAAGTGTTATGCAGGGAATTGGATTTCATCAACAAGGGAACCCTACTTTGAAGTAGAATGATGTATTACTTATGAGATAACTTATTCCTACAAGATAGATGTAAGCTTAAACTATTCAGTCTAGTGATGTTATGCAGTAAGGCCCCATAGCATGGTAGGTGGGCTCTCGGCTCTGTAGATTTTCCAGTTTTATGTTATCCATAATAGTCTAGGGCCCGTTATATCTCAAAGAAAGTTATGGAAATTATATTATGTCCAGAGCAAGCAACGCTTATCTTTAACTCTTATATTGTTTTATGCCTAATTAGATTTATGTTTACATACATTTGATATTTTCACACTAGCCCCACCCCATATACAGAGCCCACGTCAGGGTTCAAATTAGGTGGACTATTTCCGCCGCAAACCGTTTCATTTCACAGAAGTATAAGTTTCCCCATTGGTCAGACCTAACTTGTTTATCCCTTGAGTAGGGAATTTTGAATCTATATAATGTTATTCATTTATGTGCATAATAGATGTTATATATCTTTGTCGAGACCATAGGGGATTTATTTATTTATCTCATTTACTGTTTTTATTTACTTTTCAAGGGGCCTACGAGTCCTATCCATTGTACCCTTTAAGTATGTATGTTCATTCATGGTTTCTACAAGTTATTGTACCAGATAATCATTTTATTTCAATAAAAACCTTTATAAAAAAAACAAAAAACAACCAACAAAACATGGAAATGGCATAATTAAGCTCCCCAACCAAATACTATATTATTATTTGTATTATATTATCAAATTCTCTTGGGTGAGGGAGTTTAAATTCAGACCTATGACTTCGGAACATATTATATATAAACAAATATACACACACACACACATAACATAATTTATGCTTACCTGATAAATTTATTTCTCTTGTAGTGTGTTCAGTCCACGGGTCATCCATTACTTATGGGATATATTCTCCTTCCCAACAGGAAGTTGCAAGAGGATCACCCAAGCAGAGCTGCTATATAGCTCCTCCCCTCACATGT
The DNA here is from genome assembly GCF_027579735.1 of Bombina bombina. Lineage (NCBI taxonomy): Eukaryota > Metazoa > Chordata > Amphibia > Anura > Bombinatoridae > Bombina > Bombina bombina. The sequence goes on along the minus strand of NC_069504.1, from coordinate 395,242,454 downwards.
CATATCCAGTCATTCGACCAAAACAAGACGAGAAAGGAGAAACTATAGGGTGCAGTGGTGACTGGAGTTATAATTAAAAATTTAGAACCTGCCTCAAAGAGACAGGGCGGGCCGTGGACTGAACACACTACAAGAGAAATAAATTTATCAGGTAAGCATAAATTATGTTTTCTCTTGTAAGTGTGTTCAGTCCACGGGTCATCCATTACTTATGGGATACCAATACCAAAGCTAAAGTACACGGATGATGGGAGGGACAAGGCAGGAACATTAAACAGAAGGAACTACTGCCTGTAGAACCTTTCTCCCAAAACCAGCCTCCGAAGAAGCAAAAGTGTCAAATTTGTAAAATTTGGAAAAAGTATGAAGTGAAGACCAAGTTGCAGCCTTGCAAATCTAAGAGCAAGTTTTCTCTGTGAAAAAAATCACAAAAAGACAAAGGCGCCTCCTAGTGTAATACAGTTGGTGAAAGAGATTTGATAGGTAATCAAAAAGGTACTCACAAGTGGAGCAGCACCCAATTGTGCTAAATCAAACAGACTGGGATCTCACAGTGTCCCAGCTCACTGACACTGCAAGGAAACTGGTTTCTCCAATGTCTTGCCGGACTGACAGAGCTCAGACTCTCACAAAGAGGTTTACATAAAACCAAATTTTATTAATAAAATAAAAATCTCAGTGTCTCATGACACTAGATATTAAAAGAACAAGCAACGCGTTTCTCAGACTGCTGTCTGTTTCATCAGGCTTCTATTGATACAATGAGAGTACTGGCTTAAATAAAAACATATGACCAATCCCAGTTCATTAACACCTGACACACCCAACCAGGTGTACTAAGACCTAATTGGTCTCAATATAACCACTGACATAATAAACAAAATGGAATAACAATCTCTAAACATCTAAAAACATTTTAAAAAATTAATCATGAGAATGAGTATATATACATACACACACATAAATACATATATACATATATATATATATATATATATATATATATATATACACATACATACATACACATATACATATATACACACATACACACACATATATACACATAAGGGTTAACATAATGAGTCTATCCAATCTTCATCATAGACATATATATTCCTTTAAAATAAAATTACTAAAACTTGACCCACATTACCTCTGTATTAAAACTGTAAAAACAAAAGTCAAAATAAAATGTTAAAATACAATATATTTGTCAAAACGGAACCTATGTGCATTCTATGCTTAATTACAGATATGTATATAAATAGAAAGATATTAAGCAATGTGTGCATTATAATAATCTTATTTCCATTATTGCCTCTAATTATGACTTTTGACATATGTTTTTAAAAATACCTTTTTTCATTCAGATCAGCAATGTACAATTTGCTCTAAGTTTGTCTGATCCTAAGAGTGATTTACTTCCTGACACATGGTTTACTTCCTTATACATCATAAGTCACAGGGCCACTGAGGACCTATCATCAATTGTTAAGGGATGACCACAAAGCCAATCAGGGCTAGGCTAATACAGCCCACATGCATAGCATAGTTGTTATGTTTAAAAGGGGACAGCCTAATATGGGAAGAGTCCACAACCTGAGCCTACAAAAAAAATGTTAATTAATAAAAAATTGATTATACTATGTTCTTATTTATACAAATATGCGGCTGCTAGTGAGATACTATTAGACTCTAATATACATGTTGTTCTAAAAATAAGACCAAAAAGTGAAAGAAATGTGATAATAGTACAGGGCAATAAACTATAATGTGTGCAAATAACAGAGTAGATTTGCAACTTATAGAACTGTGATTTATAATGTGTGAGATTCAGTGCTAATAAATGTAACTAGACTTACTGAAAAATAGTCTAAATGTGTAAATGTGTTTACATGTGAAAAAAAAAAAAAAAAAAAAGTGTGTGGTTTGTGACCCTATTTAAAAAAAAAAAAAAAATTGGCCAGTATAGCAAACCATATAATAATTTCAATTTCATAAGGGGCAAAATAAACCCTAGCAATTATATATGTACTAATGTACACACAACTTCAAAGAACCGTGCATACAGGCATTCCAACAAGCACATATAAACATATACACTGTTACTAAACATATAACCAAATACTCACATAAGAAGTATACGATACATCCATACCTAAGAGCATATACAATAACTTACATGGAACATAAACAAAACATCCATACCCAAGTATATATACACATACATACATATAAACATACACACATATATTTACACAACATGCGGATGTATATGTAGATGAAGAACCCGAATATGACATGTATATATAGTGTGAATATTATTTCTTGCAAGGTTGTTGCATGCAATAAAGAAAATAATAAGGCACATGTTCACAAGATGTACAATGTATCTCATATAGATGAATACTAAAAAGCAGACATATCTATATTCTCATTGAGACCTGCTGGAAACAGTGTGTTAAATTTATAAATCCAGTAGGTCTCTCTCTGACAGAGATTTTTGAACCTATTAATACCTTTTTTGTAATGAATCCTCTCTAGTGGTGTTATTCGAAACTGGCATTTCTTTCCTATATGGCATTTGTTGTGGTGTCTAGATACACTGTGTTTAGGGCTTTTTTTGACTATATTTCTATAGTGTTCACCCCATCTGCTTCTGATATTACGTATGGTCCTGCCTAAATATTGTGCCCCACAAATGCAGGTAAGAAGATATATTACATAGTTAGAACCACAATCTAACCTTTCTCTTAGTTGATACGTATAACCCGAGGTAGAAGAGGTGGCACTAGTGGTCCCATGGGTCACATATTTGCACATATTGCATCGTCTCTTCCCACATCTAAAGGATCCTTTACTATAGTTATTATTAACCGCAGTTCCAATTTTGGATACTCTTTTTGACATTATTATTTTGCTTGGGGCTATCTTTTGCTTAATTGTAGGGGCTCTTCTGAACGTTACACTAGGTGAGTCATCTAGTATCCCTTTAAGGATAGGATCCTTTTTAAGCAGGTACCAGTGTTTGTTGATTATCCTTTTTATAACTTTATAGTTGGAATTGTAATTGGTAATAAATGAGATGTTTTTTCTTTGGCTAATCTTTTTACTGCAGTTAGTTTTTTTGGGGGGATTGAGAATATCTTCTCTCTCTAGTTCTCTAGCTCTCATATAGCTTTCTTCAATGAGTGATAATGGATATCCCTTTTCCAGAAATCTATTTTTCAAAACCAGTGATTGTTCATCATATGTTTCCAAAAGTGTGCAGTTGCGCTTAATGCGCCTAAACTGGCTAAAAGGTATATTCTTCTTCCAGCTGCTAAGGTGATTGCTACGGTAATCCAAAAAATTATTACTATCCACTTGTTTAAAATAAGTTTTTGATTGAACCCTATTATTGATGTCCCATGTAAGGACTATATACAAATACTCAATTTCATCTGGATGAATTTTGTGGGTGAAGGAAAAACCAAATGAATTTGTGTTTAAATTTAAAGCAAAATTTCTCGCTGAGTCAATGGACCCTTTCCAGATGATAATAAGGTCGTCTATATATCTGCCATAGAAGACCAGGTTCTGCTCCCAGTCCTCGCAATAGATATAAATATCCTCAAATCTTCCCATAACCAAATTGGCGAAGCTGGGAGCGAACCTGGTCCCCATGGCAGTACCCTTAGTTTGTATGTAATAATTGTCCAAATATTTGAAATAATTATGCTTCAAAATAAATTCTATCAAGTCCAGAAGGTATTTCTTCTGTATCCCTGGCATATATATATCATCACTGAGATAATCTGATACATAGTGTAGCCCTATTTCATGTGATATATTGGAGTACAATGCGTTGACATCGCATGTCATCCAAAGGTATTGATCCCCTTTTTTTATATTAGACAATTTGTGAAGTAAATCTGTGGTGTCCCTTATGTATGAAGGCAATTGCTTAACATATTTTTGTAGAAAATAATCTATGTAGGCTGATAAGTGATCCGTTATGCTGTTCATCCCTGCTATAATTGGCCTCCCAGGAGGCGAGTGTAGGTCCTTATGGATTTTGGGAAGGTGGTAGAAATAAGGGATACTAGGATTTCTAGGAGTCAGATATTGTTTCTCTTTCAGGGATAAGATACCCTCTTCTGATCCAAATTGGATCAGTGAATTCAGCTTTCTAGTAAACGATATTGTGGGGTCTTGATCTAAAAGTCTATAATATTCCGTATCTCTTATTATCCTATCGGCTTCCTTTATATAGTCTTGGTAATCTTGTACAACCACTCCACCTCCCTTATCTGCCTGACGTATCACTATTGAGTTATTTGATGATAAATTTGAAAGAGCCTTCTTTTCATTAGGCCATAAGTTATGTCCACCTCTTATGTGTTTGGGAATATGTGCTATATCTTCTAAGACCAAGTTTTGAAATAAATCAATAAAGGAACCCTCCTCTCTAGGTGGCATAAAGGAGGATGGGAGACATTTATCAGAATGAAGATAGTTGTCATATAGTTCATCCACTATATAGTCTATGTCGCTGTGTACAACTAATTGTGGGGACCTTTCGGCCATTGAATCTGTCAGAATGGGAAAACCTTCAATATCTTTATTTCTCAATACTTTTTTGGCGAAATACTTTTGTAAAGATAACTTACGTGTGAATCTATTTAAGTCAACAAATAAATTAAATACATTATGAGTGTTAGAAGGACAGTAAGAGAGGCCTTTACTTAGAACTCTAATTTCATCATTATCTAATGTATGACTAGAAAGATTAAATATGCCCTTGCTTAATTTCTCCAATTTTGCCTTTTTTGCGGAGTACCCTCTACCTCTTCTCCCTCTTGGCCGTGTGTTCTTTTTATTCCTTGATTTGACCTCTGGGGTAGATGCTGGGCATCCTTCCTCCATAATGGTGCTAAATTCAGAGGGGGTTTGTCTAAAAAACCTTGCTGAAGGGTGTTGTGCTCTACCTGGTTAGCCAAATGCGGGGGCCCCCCCACAGGATTTGGAGAATTAAACTGTCTGTTATTCCTCTCTTGTGTGTTAGGTTCTCTAGATGATGATTGCAAGGGCTCAAATCTATTCTGAGTTGAAATAGATGATGTATACTGTTGATGGTAAGTAGGGGTTTTGGGAGTGATATTGTTATATCCATTGTAATTATTATAGCTTTGTTGTCTATTAGAATTATGATTGGAAAATCCGTTATTGCCCCGTTGTTGGTGATCCCCATTCCTATCAGAGTGGTAATATTGCTGTCTATTAGTGTATTGATAAGAAGAAGTGGGCTGGTGTTCTCTATGAGTACTAGGTATATTAGAATGCTGACTGTGATGAACTATATGATTATTTCTATTGTATGGAGCCCTTTGTCTCTCTTGTTTGTAGGGCCCATTGGAATGCCTATTAGGTTTATTCTGTCTGTTAAATGAGTAAACCTCTCCTTTAGAATAGTCTTCCTCATCCCTTACTCTTTTCTTTTCTTTCCTAGCTATAATTTCATTCTGATATTCATCTGTTGTTTTGAGGGTATGTTCATTAAGTTTATTATAGTCTGGATGATTAGCTAACGGTTCAAGCTCCTTCTGTATTTTTTCAATTTCAAATCTTAACTCCTCTACTAGTTTTTTTCTATGTTCAATTAACAATTCTATCAGTTTAAAGGAGCAGTTTTCCAAAATGTCAAACCATTTCTTTGTTAATTCTTCATCATTCTTGAAAGAGCAATTTTTAAAAATGCGTAAACCCCTAGGTATTTTAGAAATATCTTTATAATGTTTAAGGGCCTCTAAATCCCACCAATGTCGATGTTCATTTTTGGTTAAATCTTCCAGCTTATTAAATAGTTGTTTAATATCATTTGTATTTTCTAAGGGTGGATCAGCAATTGTGTGTAAATTTTTATTGCTACCAAGCTGTAACCTTTTGTTATTTCTTTCTAAGGTAGAAAGCATATCGTATCTCTTACTGTGTGGTAGCAATAAATAAAACAAGTGATACTATAATTCTATATAGCTAATTGCAGCTCCCCTATTAATAACAAGTACTGTCAAAAGAAACAATCAGTAACACTAAGGGTGTGTCACTACTAGGGGGCGCACAGGACCTTATATGATTATTATGTAAATAGGCTAAGAGAGAAGAGAACAAGATATTACATATAATAACTATAATAAAATATACTATACGGAATAATGTAAACAAAAATGAAACAATTCTTATAAATATGGGACTATGAGAAACATAGGATACAACACAAATAATAGCAAATACAGTAATAAGAAATTCCTGAAAGGTTCTTATCTGGAAATGCTGTCTTCTTCTGCAATGTTATATAGATGGTAAATGTCCCAATTGGGGTGGGTATAGTCCCAAATGATGAATGTGATCAAATACCAGGATGATGACTGGAGTCAGCTGCTTTGTCAGGGAAATCAGGATCTAAGAGCAAGTTTTCTCACATGTAAACACATTTACACATTTAGACTATTTTTCAGTAAGTCTAGTTACATTTATTAGCACTGAATCTCACACATTATAAATCACAGTTCTATAAGTTGCAAATCTACTCTGTTATTTGCACACATTATAGTTTATTGCCCTGTACTATTATCACATTTCTTTCACTTTTTGGTATTATTTTTAGAACAACATGTATATTAGAGTCTAATAGTATCTCACTAGCAGCCGCATATTTGTATAAATAAGAACATAGTATAATCAATTTTTTATTAATTAACATTTTTTTTGTAGGCTCAGGTTGTGGACTCTTCCCATATTAGGCTGTCCCCTTTTAAACATAACAACTATGCTATGCATGTGGGCTGTATTAGCCTAGCCCTGATTGGCTTTGTGGTCATCCCTTAACAATTGATGATAGGTCCTCAGTGGCCCTGTGACTTATGATGTATAAGGAAGTAAACCATGTGTCAGGAAGTAAATCACTCTTAGGATCAGACAAACTTAGAGCAAATTGTACATTGCTGATCTGAATGAAAAAAGGTATTTTTAAAAACATATGTCAAAAGTCATAATTAGAGGCAATAATGGAAATAAGATTATTATAATGCACACATTGCTTAATATCTTTCTATTTATATACATATCTGTAATTAAGCATAGAATGCACATAGGTTCCGTTTTGACAAATATATTGTATTTTAACATTTTATTTTGACTTTTGTTTTTACAGTTTTAATACAGAGGTAATGTGGGTCAAGTTTTAGTAATTTTATTTTAAAGGAATATATATGTCTATGATAAGACCTTGTTCACAAGATTGGATAGACTCATTATGTTAACCCTTATGTGTATATATGTGTGTGTATGTGTGTATATATGTATATGTGTATGTATGTATGTGTATATATATATATGTATATATATGTATATTTCTCCAACATAGGTGTGTCCGGTCCACGGCGTCATCCTTACTTGTGGGATATTCTCTTCCCCAACAGGAAATGGCAAAGAGCCCAGCAAAGCTGGTCACATGATCCCTCCTAGGCTCCGCCTACCCCAGTCATTCTCTTTGCCGTTGTACAGGCAACATCTCCACGGAGATGGCTTAGAGTTTTTTAGTGTTTAACTAAAAAAATATATCTGTTGGTGTGAATCTAAAGGATTCCCTTGGGACAAGGTTAAGATTCCTAGGATTCTATCCTTCCTTCAAGAAGGATTGGAAAAAGGATTATCTGCAAGTTCCCTGAAGGGACAGATTTCTGCCTTGTCTGTGTTACTTCACAAAAAGCTGGCCGCTGTGCCAGATGTTCAAGCCTTTGTTCAGGCTCTGGTTAGAATTAAGCCTGTTTACAAACCTTTGACTCCTCCTTGGAGTCTCAATTTAGTTCTTTCAGTTCTTCAGGGGTTCCGTTTGAACCCTTGCATTCCGTTCATATTAAGTTATTATCTTGGAAAGTTTTGTTTTTAGTTGCAATTTCTTCTGCTAGAAGAGTTTCAGAATTATCTGCTCTGCAGTGTTCTCCTCCTTATCTGGTGTTCCATGCAGATAAGGTGGTTTTACGTACTAAACCTGGTTTTCTTCCAAAAGGATTTTAGACAAACATCTTCCTTGTTTGTCGTTTATTCCGGTAAAAGGAGAGGTCAAAAAGCAACTTCTACCTCTCTCTCTTTTTGGATTAAAAGCATCATCAGATTGGCTTACGAGACTGCCGGACGGCAGCCTCCCGAAAGAATCACAGCTCATTCCACTAGGGCTGTGGCTTCCACATGGGCCTTCAAGAACGAGGCTTCTGTTGATCAGATATGTAGGGCAGCGACTTGGTCTTCACTGCACACTTTTACCAAATTTTACAAGTTTGATACTTTTGCTTCTTCTGAGGCTATTTTTGGGAGAAAGGTTTTGCAAGCCGTGGTGCCTTCCATTTAGGTGACCTGATTTGCTCCCTCCCTTCATCCGTGTCCTAAAGCTTTGGTATTGGTTCCCACAAGTAAGGATGACGCCGTGGACCGGACACACCTATGTTGGAGAAAACAGAATTTATGTTTACCTGATAAATTACTTTCTCCAACGGTGTGTCCGGTCCACGGCCCGCCGTGGTTTTTTTAATCAGGTCTGATAATTTATTTTCTTTAACTACAGTCACCACGGTACCATATGGTTTCTCCTATGCTAATATTCCTCCTTAACGTCGGTCGAATGACTGGGGTAGGCGGAGCCTAGGAGGGATCATGTGACCAGCTTTGCTGGGCTCTTTGCCATTTCCTGTTGGGGAAGAGAATATCCCACAAGTAAGGATGATGCCGTGGACCGGACACACCGTTGGAGAAAGTAATTTATCAGGTAAACATAAATTCTGTTATGTATTTATGTGTGTGTATGTATATATACTCATTCTCATGATTAATTTTTTAAAATGTTTTTAGATGTTTAGAGATTGTTATTCTATTTTGTTTATTATGTCAGTGGTTATATTGAGACCAATTAGGTCTTAGTACACCTGGTTGGGTGTGTCAGGTGTTAATGAACTGGGATTGGTCATATGTTTTTATTTAAGCCAGTACTCTCATTGTATCAATAGAAGCCTGATGAAACAGACAGCAGTCTGAGAAACGCGTTGCTTGTTCTTTTAATATCTAGTGTCATGAGACACTGAGATTTTTATTTTATTAATAAAATTTGGTTTTATGTAAACCTCTTTGTGAGAGTCTGAGCTCTGTCAGTCCGGCAAGACATTGGAGAAACCAGTTTCCTTGCAGTGTCAGTGAGCTGGGACACTGTGAGATCCCAGTCTGTTTGATTTAGCACAATTGGGTGCTGCTCCACTTGTGAGTACCTTTTTGATTACCTATCAAATCTCTTTCACCAACTGTATTACACTAGGAGGCGCCTTTGTCTTTTTGTGATTTTTTTCACAGAGAAAACTTGCTCTTAGATCCTGATTTCCCTGACAAAGCAGCTGACTCCAGTCATCATCTGTGTTCCTGATCATTGATCATCCTGGTATTTGATCACATTCATCATTTGGGACTATTCCCACCCCAATTGGGACATTTACCATCTATATAACATTGCAGAAGAAGACAGCATTTCCAGATAAGAACCTTTCAGGAATTTCTTATTACTGTATTTGTTATTATTTGTGTTGTATCCTATGTTTCTCATAGTCCCATATTTATAAGAATTGTTTCATTTTTGTTTACATTATTCCGTATAGTATATTTTATTATAGTTATTATATGTAATATCTTGTTCTCTTCTCTCTTAGCCTATTTACATAATAATCATATAAGGTCCTGTGCGCCCCCTAGTAGTGACACACCCTTAGTGTTACTGATTGTTTCTTTTGCCATGCAAATCTGTTCAACAGAGGCCTCATTCTTAAAGGCCCAGGTGGAAGCCACAGCTCTAGTGGAATGAGCTGTAATTCTTTCAGGAGGCTGCTGTCCAGCAGTCTCATAGGCTAAGCGTATTATGCTACGAAGCCAAAAAGAGAGAGAGGTAGCCGAAGCCTTTTGACCTCTCCTCTGTCCAGAGTAAACGACAAACAGAGAAGAAGTTTGTCGAAAATCTTTAGTTGCCTGTAAGTAAAACTTCAGGGCACGGACCACGTCTAGATTATGCAAAAGACGTTCCTTCTTTGAAGAAGGATTAGGACATAAGGATGGAACAACAATCTCTTGATTGATATTCTTGTTAGAAACAACCTTGGGTAAAAACCCAGGTTTAGTACGCAAAACTACCTTGTCTGAATGAAAGATCAGATAAGGAGAATCACAATGTAAGGCAGATAACCCAGAGACTCTTCGAGCCGAGGAAATAGCCATCAAAAACAGAACTTTCCAAGATAAAAGCTTAATATCAATGGAATGAAGGGGTTCAAACGGAACACCCGGAAGAACTTTAAGAACCAAGTTTAAGCTCCACGGAGGAGCAACAGCTTTAAACACAGGCTTAATCCTAGCCAAAGCCTGACAAAAAGCCTGGACGTCTGGATTCTCTGCCAGACGCTTGTGTAAAAGAATAGACAGAGCAGAAATCTGTCCCTTTAGTGAACTAGCGGATAAGCCCTTTTCTAAACCCTCTTGTAGAAAAGACAATATCCTAGGAATCCTAACCTTACTCCATGAGTAACTCTTGGATTCACACCAATATAAATATTTACGCCATATCTTGTGGTAATTTTTTCTGGTAACAGGTTTCCGAGCCTGTATTAATGTATCAATAACCGAATCCGAAAACCCACGCTTTGATAGAATCAAGCGTTCAATTTCCAAGCAGTAAGCCTCAGAGAAATTAGGTTTGGATGGTTGAAAGGACCCTGAATTAGAAGGTCCTGCCTCAGGGGTAGAGACCATGGTGGACAGGACGACATGTCCACTAGGTCTGCATACCAGGTCCTGCGTGGCCACGCAGGCGCTATCAGAATCACTGATGCTCTCTCCTGTTTGATCCTGGCAATCAGTCGAGGTAGCAACGGAAAAGGTGGAAACACATAAGCTATGTTGAAAACCCAAGGGGCTGCTAGTGCATCTACCAGCACCGCACCCGGGTCCCTGGACCTGGATCCGTAACAAGGAAGCTTGGCGTTCTGGCGAGATGCCATGAGATCCAGATCCGGTTTGCCCCAACGATGAATCAGTTGAGCAAATACCTCCGGGTGAAGTTCCCACTCCCCCGGATGAAAAGTCTGGCGACTTAGAAAATCCGCCTCCCAGTTCTCCACGCCTGGGATGTAGATCGCTGACAGGTGGCAAGAGTGAGACTCTGCCCAGCGAATTATCTTCGAGACTTCCAACATCGCTAGGGCAATCCTGGTTCCCCCTTGATGATTGATGTAAGCCACAGTCGTGATGTTGTCCGACTGAAATCTGATGAACCTCAGAGTTGCTAACTGAGGCCAAGCTAGAAGAGCATTGAATATTGCTCTTAATTCTAGAATGTTTATTGGGAGGAGTTTCTCCTGAGTCCACGATCCCTGAGCCTTCAGGTAGTTCCAGACTGCTCCCCAGCCTAGTAGGCTGGCATCTGTTGTTACAATCGTCCAATCTGGTCTGCGAAAAGTCATTCCTTTGGACAGATGAACCCGTGACAACCACCAGAGAAGAGAATCTCTGGTCTCCTGGTCCAGATTTAGCAAAGGGGACAGATCTGAGTAATCCCCGTTCCATTGACCTAGCATGCATAGTTGCAGCGGTCTGAGATGTAGGCGTGCAAATGGCACTATGTCCATTGCCGCGACCATTAAGCCGATTACTTCCATGCACTGAGCTACTGATGGGCTTGGAATGGAGTGAACACGGCAAGAATTGAGAATCTTTGATAACCTGGACTCCGTCAGGTAAATCTTCATCTCTACAGAATCTATAAGAGTCCCTAGAAAAGGGACCCTTGTGAGTGGTAACAGAGAACTCTTTTCCACGTTCACTTTCCACCCATGCGACCTCAGAAATGCTAGAACTATCTCTGTATGAGACTTTGCATTTTGAAAACTTGACGCTTGTATCAGAATGTCGTCTAGGTACGGAGCCACCGCTATGCCTCGTGGTCTTAGTACCGCCAGAAGAGAGCCCAGAACCTTTGTAAAAATTCTCGGGCCGTAGCTAACCCGAAGGGAAGCACTACAAACTGGTAATGCCTGTCTAGAAAGGCAAACCTTAGGTACCGATAATGATCCTTGTGAATCGGTATGTGAAGGTAGGCATCCTTTAAATCCACTGTGGTCATATATTGACCCTCTTGGATCATGGGTAGGATGGTCCGAATGGTTTCCATCTTGAACGATGGAACCCTTAGGAATTTGTTTAAGATTTTTAAATCTAAGATTGGTCTGAAGGTTCCCTCTTTCTTGGGAACCACAAACAGATTTGAATAAAACCCTTGCCCCTGTTCCGTCCGCGGAACTGGGTGGATCACTCCCATCACTAAGAGGTCTTGTACACATTGTAGAAATGCCTCTTTCTTTACTAGGTTTGTTGATAACCTTGACAGATGAAACCTCCCTTGTGGAGGAGAAGTTTTGAAATCCAGAAGGTATCCCTGAGATATAATCTCCAACGTCCAGGTATCCTGTACATCTCTTGCCCAAGCCTGGGCGAAGAGAGAAAGTCTGCCCCCCACTAGATCCGTCTCCGGAAAGGGGGCCCTGTCTTCATGCTGTCTTAGGGGCGGAAGTAGGCTTTCTGGCCTGCTTGCCCTTGTTCCATGACTGGTTGCCTTTCCAACCCTGTCTGTAACGAGCAGTAGTTCCTTCCTGTTTTGGAGCGGAGGAAGTTGATGCTGCTCCTGCCTTGAAATTACGAAAGGCACGAAAATTAGACTGTTTGGCCTTTGATTTGGCCCTGTCCTGAGGAATAATTTCCTTCAAGCCGGGCCCGAATAAGGTCTGCCCTTTGAAAGGAATGTTTAGCAATTTAGACTTAGAAGTTACATCTGCTGACCAGGATTTAAGCCATATCGCTCTGCGCGCCTGTATGGCGAATCCAGAATTCTTAGCCATAAGTTTGGTTAAATGCACTACGGCATCCGAAACAAACGCATTAGCCAGCTTAAGGGTTCTAATCTTGCTCAAAGACTCATCCAATGGTGCTGTGCGAATCGCCTCTTCCAGAGACTCAAACCAGAATGTCGCTGCAGAAGTGACAGGAGCAATGCATGCAAGAGGCTGCAATATAAAACCCTGTTGAACAAACATTTTCTTAAGATAACCCTCTAATTTTTTATCCATTGGATCTGAGAAAGCACAGCTATCCTCCACCGGGATAGTGGTTCGCTTGGCTAAAGTAGAAACTGCTCCCTCCACCTTAGGGACCGTCTGCCATAAGTCTCGTGTGGTGGCGTCTATAGGGAACATTTTTCTAAATATCGGAGGAGGGGAAAAAGGCACACCGGGTCTATCCCACTCCTTACTAATAATCTCTGTAAGCCTCTTTGGTATAGGAAAAACGTCAGTACACACCGGTACCGCATAGTATTTATCCAGCCTACATAATTTCTCTGGGATTGCCACCGTGTCACAATCATTCAGAGCCGCTAACACCTCCCCTAGCAACACGCGGAGGTTCTCAAGCTAAAATTTAAAATTTGAAATTTCTGAATCCGGTCTCCCCGAATCAGAACCGTCACCCACAGAATGAAGCTCTCCGTCCTCATGTTCTGCAAATTGTGACGCAGTATCAGACATGGCTCTCGTGTCATCGGCGCGCTCTGTCCTTAACCCAGAACTGTCATGCTTTCCTCTCAACTCGGGCATATTGTATAATACTTCCTTCATAACATTAGCCATATCATGTAAAGTGATTTGTAAGGGCCTTGATGTACTTGGCGCCTCAATCTCACGCACCTCCCGAGCGGGAGACGAAGGTACTGACACGTGAGGAGAGTTAGACAGTATAACTGCCCCCTCGTTGTCTGGTGATAATTTCTTTATCGGTACAGATTGACTTTTATTCAAAGTAATATTAATACAATTGGTACACATATTTCTATTGGGCTCCACATCGGCTTTTAAACATAATGAACAAGCAGATTCCTCTGTATCAGACATGTTTAAACAGACTAGCAATGAAGCTAGTAAGCTTGGAAATTACTTTCAATAAGTTCACAAGCAATATAAATAACGCTGCAGCGCTTTTATAAAACACAGTTGAATAACAAAGAACTAATTCAGTTATAGTCAACAATTCTTTAAATGTATTAATTAGCAGAGGATTGCACCCATTAGCAAAAGGATGATTAACCCCTCAGTACCCAAAAAAACGGATATCAAATTAATATTAAACGTTTTTATCACAGTCTAACACACTGTCACAGGTCTGCTGTGACTGATTACCTCCCTCAAAAACGAATTTTGAAGACCCCTCAGCTCTCTAGAGACGTCCTGGATCAAGGAGGAAGAAGCAGGAAGACTGTGCTAGAATTTTAACTGCGCAACAAGGCCCCTCCAGCTCATTTACAACAGTGGGAGACCTGATATAACTGTTTCGATGTAGAAATATACGTTAGCCAAGTGGAAAATAAGAAAAAATTCATGCCCAAAAGGATTTATCACCAAAGTACCTCACAAAAACGAATAACATGCCAGTAAACGTTTTTCAAAAACAAACTTCTTTAAATGTCATGCAAAGTTATCACTAAGCCTGCAACCAGTCGCTTCCACTGCAGATAAGGCTTAAGCATTATTTCAGTATTAACAGTATTTTCTCAGTCAAATTCTAGTCCCTAGAAAATAACTCTACTGTGCATACATTCATCAGCCTGATACCAGTCACTACTACTGCATTTAAGGCTGTACTTACATCATACGGGTAACAGCAGTGCTTTCTTAGTCAATTCCATTCCCAGAAAATATTGTTCTGCACATACCTCATTTGCGGGGGACCCCGCATGCTATTCCCATGTTCTGAAGTTACCCCACTCCTCAGAATGTCGAGAACAGCCAGTGGATCTTAGTTACGCCTGCTAAGATCATAGAAAAACGCAGGCAGTTTCTTCTTCCAAATACTGCCTGAGATAGAAAAACAGCACACTCCGGTGCCATTTAAAATAACAAACTTTTGATTGAAGAATAATTAAGTAAAAACTCCAACTCCTCCCGCGACCTCCTTCTTTGTTGAGGGTTGCAAGAGAATGACTGGATATGACATGTGAGGGGAGGAGCTATATAGCAGCTCTGCTTGGGTGATCCTCTTGCAACTTCCTGTTGGGAAGGAGAATATATCCCATAAGTAATGGATGACCCATGGACTGAACACACTTAACAAGAGAAATATATATATATATATATATATATATATATATATATATATATATATATATATATATATATATATATATATATACACACATATATATATATATATATATATATATAATATCAATACAAATTTTTCCATAGAAAATTAGCACATCTAGGCAAGTTCCCCGCTTGCATTTCCTAGTAAAACTCCACATACATTGTTACCAATGCACAAGAGGATTCTAGGTAAGATATGCAAAATCTCAGATTTTTTGCTTCAAATACTGTATTAACACAGCGATCCCTTAACATGACTATTGAAGTAACACGGAAACCACTCACTAGACAGCCTGTTTCGTTCTTTTATTGGTGAAAGGCTTGCATTTCCCCATTAAAACAACACATACATTGTTACCAATGCACAAGAGGATTCTGGGTAATATATGCAAAATCTCAGCTTTTTTGCTTCAAATACTGTATTAACACAGCGATCCCTGAAAGTGAATGTAAATTTTGATGCTAAAGTGCCCGATTTTAAAAATTTGATTAAAAACAGGGACACTTTAATTCATCAAAATTTACATTTCACTCCTGTTGTGAAAAAAACAAAACTTACCTTTTAAACTTGACAGCTGCTCCAGCTTCCTCCGGTCGTCGCAAGCCATTTTTTGATGTCAGAAATGATGGATGGGTCATCCTCCAATCACGGCTCCCCCCCCCCCCCGGGGAATCAGTGTCTGATTCAATGCCGTGATTGGAGGAAGCCGTATTCCTCATTTTAGACCCAGGAAGAGGCTTTACGATGGGTGGAGGAAGCTGGATCTGCTGTCAAGATTAAAAGGTAAGTTTTTTTTCACAACACGAGTGAAATGTAAATTTTGATGAATTAAAGTGCCCCTGTTTTTAATCGAATTTTTAAAAACCGGGCACTTTATCATCAACATTTACATTCACTTTAACAGGACTATTGCAGCAACACAGAAACCACTCACTAGACAACCTGTTTTGTTCTTTTATAACTTGTCAGTAGGAGATAGATTCCTGGTTGCTGCTTAGGTTAAATCGAAATTCATTAAACTTATGGTGGAGATAAAAATCTGAGATTAAAATCCACCATGTCTCAAAAGTTATTCAATACAAATTTTTGCATAGAAAATTAGCACATGTAGACAGTTCAAGGAAATAAAATAGAGACCTCCAAAAGGAGGAGGGATGTTTCCAAATGATGGTTCAGCAGCAAACAGAGTAAAATAATTTATTAAAAAGTTTAAAAACAACGCGTTTCTCAATGTCACAGCACTGTTTCATCAGGCTATACCTGTGCTGTGACACTGAGAAACGCGTTGCTGTTTTTAAACTTTTTAATAAATTCTTTTACTCAAAGTTTGCTGCTGAACCATCATTTGGAAACATCCCTCCTCCTTTTGGAGGTCTCTATTGTATTAACTTGAACTGCTGTCTATTGGCCTGAGAAGTTCTAAGACTCCATCCTGAACTGTTGCCTTCTGCTTCTCGTAGGCCTTGTACTCACGGTCACGGTACCTGGGATCTCTGGACTCCCCCTGGTGGGACGAGGATACCATCTGTTTACTGTATCATCACTAGGTCTACCGGACGACCGTTTGGTTCCGGAATGTCTTTACTGCACACTAGTGCTTTTTACCACGTGAGTAGGATTCCTAATATCTACCAATATCCTTTGTGTAACAATCTGATTTGCACCATGTGGCGCCCTCTACCTTCTCCTTTTTAGATCATAATTTCCTGTGTCGTGGCGTGACACTGTAGAGGAGCTGCCTCCAGTCCTGGACTCTCGTTTGAGATTGAATCAAATCACATTAGCAGGACTTTCCTATATGATTATATATCTTTGGACTTTCCACTTTATCCCTGATTTTACGCTTGTATTTGTGTATATGTTTGTCAACTATTATATGTGTCAGGTCTTTTATTATATACACTATATGTGAATTTGAACCATATGCACATTCAGGATATACATACACTGAAGATTAGGATATATATGTGCCTTTGATTGTGATTATTGGAGCCTATCGCACACTTTTGCTCCTTTTTGCACATCTCATTAATATATATATATATATATATATATAAATAATCATCAATTGGTGCCTCTTACAGGTACCTGTTTGGCTCTGGTTGCCATCTGTGTACAGTTTGTCTATTGATATAAATTTATAAAGACACCCGGGACATTAAAAAGAATATTAAACCCAAAATATTTCTTTCATGATCCAGATAGAGCATGTAATTTTAAGCAGCTTTCTAATTTACTCCTATTATCAAATTTTCTTTGTTTTCTTGGTATCTTTATTTGAAAAGGCAAGAATGTAAGCTTAGGAGCCAGCCCATTTTTGGTTCAGCACCCTGGGTAGCGCTTGCTGATTGGTGGTGTCAGGGTTTTTTTCCTGTTGTGTTTGCCATGTGCTGCTGGCAGCCATTTTACTCACCTCTCTTCCTGACTATGGTGCATTGTGGGGGATGCTGCTCACTTCCTGCACTTCCTTTTATGGCCAGACTGGTGTGCATCATCCATGTGAGACAGGATGCAGTCTCAGAATTGTGATGTCATCACTTATTATTTAAAGGGCCTCTGAACAGTATGCTTTGCCTTTGCGTTGTCTTAGACCTGTTTGTGAGAGTTCCTGTGTATTACCTGGCTATCTGACGTCCTTCCTGATCCCTGGCTTGTTCCTGACTCTGCTGTTTTCCTTGTTCCTGATTCCGGCTCGTCTGACTATTTGCTTTGGCTCCTGACTCGGATCGTCTGACTACCAGCTCTGGTTTTGACTCCTGGCTTGTTATTTGACTTGTGGACTTTTTATTATTTTTTGCTATTAATAAAGGTGTGATTATTTTTGCACTTCTCGTCTGTCTGATTCCTGGCACCCTGACAGGTGGCTACAATTAGTTTTTACAGATGGGTAAACAAAATGACTTGTCGTTAAAGAAAGTCGGCTAAAATGTCATCCCTGTTGAAGGCAAAAAACATGTCGCAGTACAAGATTGCTGAAATTGTGTATCATGTAGTTCTGTAAAGAATATTAACGAAAAAATGCATTGTGGGGATGGTTTACGAGCAGGGTTTCTGGCCAATAGGCCCTCTTCAGCTAAACGTCGCCGAATAGTTATTTTAGATACCTTGATGCCTGTATCCTGAATGTGTTTTGTCAAGACTCTGACAGGCAGTTTCCTATTTTGCGTGCAGATATCTTGAATTCTTAATATTCTTTACAAAAACTACGTGATACACTTACAAATTTGTTAATCTTGTACTGTGACATGTTTTTTGCCTTCAACAGGTCAACAATTTAATCTACTTTTTTTTTTTTTTATCACCAAGTCACTTTGATATCCCATCTGTAACAAACATATACATTTGTTAAAGGGACAGTCAACACCAGAATTTTTGTTGTTTTAAAAGATAGATAATCCCTTAATTACCAATTCCCCAGTTTTGCATAACCAACAGTTATAATTATACATGTTTTACCTCTGTAATTACCTTGCATCTAAGCCTCAGCAGACTGCCCCCTTATTTCAGTTCTTTTGACAAACTTGCATTTTAGCCAATCAGAGCTGTCTCCATGGTAAATTCACGTGCATGAGCTCAATGTTATCTATATGAAACACGTGAACTAATGCCCTCTAGTGGTGAAAAACTATTAAAATGCATTTAGAGGCGGCCTTCAAGGTCTAAGAAATTAGCATATGAACCTCCTTGGTTTAGCTTTCAATTAAGAATACCAAGAGAACAAAGCAAAATTGGTGATAAAAGTAAATTGGAAAGTTGTTTAAAATTACATGCACTATTTGAAACATGAAAGGTTTTTTTTGGCTTGACTGTCCCTTTAATTACAAAAAATATTTTAGTAAAAATTACACAAATATGTATTGCAGGTGTTGCCAATATAACATGGAATAAGAAATGGTTACAAAACTAAAAAAATCAAAACACAAACACGAAATTAATATAAAAATTATGCTTTTTGACCAATGGGTCTAATAATTTGGCAAGGTATTGTCTATATACATATACAGCATAAGTGAGTACACCCCTGTGCAATATCACTTACATCTAAAATAATTCAACATTGTATCACTTCTGAATGATTGCATTACAGTACAGGCAGTCCCCGGGTTACGTACAAGATAGGGACTTTAGGTTTGTTCTTAAGTTGAATTTGTATGTAAGTTGGAACAGGCACTTTTTTTAGGTGAAACTCTAGCCAAACATTTTTTTTTGTTTTGGATAGCATAGGATAAAGTTTGTTTTGCTATCTGTGCCCCTGTTCAGAAAATTTCACATCACTTTCTGTCCTTGTGACAATTGGATTTTCAGTATTTTGGATTATCCTGGAAAGAAGGATTGTCGATAAAGCTCTATTTTCTCTGTATGTAAGTACGAGTTGTACTTAAGTCGGATGTCTGTAACCCGAGGACTGCCTATATTTCTAAGTTGACAAGTAGAGTATTTAGTCTTAAAACAATCAAAAAGAAATACGATGGATAATATATGGAAAATGCAGGCCCCATAATAGAAACTCTATGCAACAAAAGTAAATATACCTGTGATCACTGTTACACAAGTTAAATCATACAAACAAAATTGAGTACACCTGTAATTTCCAATTGCCTAATTGCATAAACATGGTTTTAAATGACCCATGAACACCAGGACTTTCTAAATTTTGGACCTATGGGCTATGTCTATCTGCATCAAAGCTCCTCACAGAAAAGAATTGCTAGAGGAATTTAAAAATCTAATGATGAGACTTCACAAAGATGGAAAAGGATACAGGATGGTCGGTGACCAACTAAAAATCAGTCTAAACACAGTTGCAGCAGTAATCAGATTTTGTATCCCAGACAGCCTCATTACTTTTTATGGAAGGCATCTCTTATCTCTCTGGGACTTCCAGGTTCTGCCCTTTTTCTTATAGAATTCAGTGAGTTCAGCCCCTGTGATATCTATCTGCACTATAATTTCTCTCCAATCTAGAGAATCCTTGCCTATTAGGCCCATAGAAAATAAATAAGCTCTTTGGGAAACTGAAGTTGTCAGTTTTTCAGTTTTATTTTAAATAGAAGAAATACAAATTGCAATGTAATGTGTAAAAGATAAACATAAATTTAAAGTATGCACCTAAATTTAAAGTTACACAGAAACTGTGAAAGCATATATTCAGAGTTTGTAAAATACACTGCTGTATACAAAATAAAATACAAAATAGAAAGGTTTAAAAACATAATTTATGCTTACCTGATAAATTTATTTCTCTTGTAGTGTGTTCAGTCCACGGGTCATCCATTACTTATGGGATATATTCTCCTTCCCAACAGGAAGTTGCAAGAGGATCACCCAAGCAGAGCTGCTATATAGCTCCTCCCCTCACATGTCATATCCAGTCATTCGACCGAAACAAGACGAGAAAGGAGAAACTATAAGGTGCAGTGGTGACTGAAGTTATAATTTTAAAATGTAGAACCTGCCTTAAAAAGACAGGGCGGGCCGTTGACTGAACACACTACAAGAGAAATAAATTTATCAGGTAAGCATAAATTATGTTTTCTCTTGTTAAGTGTGTTCAGTCCACGGGTCATCCATTACTTATGGGATACCAATACCAAAGCTAAGTACACGGATGATGGGAGGGACAAGGCAGGAACATTAAACAGAAGGAACCACTGCCTGTAGAACCTTTCTCCCAAAACCAGCCTCCAAAGAAGCGAAAGTGTCAAATTTGTAAAATTTGGAAAAAGTATGAAGTGAAGACCAAGTTGCAGCCTTGCAAATCTGTTCAACAGAGGCCTCATTCTTAAAGGCCGAGGTGGAAGCCACAGCTCTGGTGGAATGAGCTGCAATTCTTTCAGGAGGCTGCTGTCCAGCAGTCTCATAGGCTAAACGTATTATGCTACGAAGCCAAAAAGAGAGAGAGGTAGCCGAAGCCTTTTGACCTCTCCTCTGTCCAGAGTAAACGACAAACAGAGAAGAAGTTTGTCTAAAATCTTTAGTTGCCTGTAAGTAGAACTTCAGAGCACGGACCACGTCTAGATTATGCAAAAGACGTTCCTTCTTTGAAGAAGGATTAGGACATAATGATGGAACAACAATCTCTTGATTGATATTCCTGTTAGAAACAACCTTAGGTAAAAACCCAGGTTTAGTACGCAGAACTACCTTGTCTGAATGAAAGATCAGATAAGGAGAATCACAATGTAAGGCAGATAACTCAGAGACTCTTCGAGCCGAGGAAATAGCCATCAAAAACAAAACTTTCCAAAATAAAAGCTTAATATCAATGGA
This sequence comes from Bombina bombina, assembly GCF_027579735.1. Lineage (NCBI taxonomy): Eukaryota > Metazoa > Chordata > Amphibia > Anura > Bombinatoridae > Bombina > Bombina bombina. The sequence goes on along the minus strand of NC_069504.1, from coordinate 395,220,926 downwards.
ATGAAGGGGTTCAAACGGAACATCCTGAAGAACTTTAAGAACCAAGTTTAAGCTCCACGGAGGAGCAACAGCTTTAAACACAGGCTTAATTCTAGCCAAAGCCTGACAAAAGGCCTGGACGTCTGGATTCTCTGCCAGACGTTTGTGTAAAAGAATAGACAGAGCTGAAATCTGTCCCTTTAGCGAACTAGCGGATAAACCCTTTTCTAAACCCTCTTGTAGAAAAGCCAATATCCTAGGAATCCTAACCTTACTCCATGAGTAACTCTTGGATTTGCACCAATATAAATATTTACGCCATATCTTATGGTAAATTTTTCTGGTCACAGGTTTCCGAGCCTGTATTAATGTATCAATAACCGAATCCGAAAACCCACGCTTTGATAGAATCAAGCGTTCAATTTCCAGGCAGTCAGCCTCAGAGAAATTAGGTTTGGATGGTTGAAAGGACCCTGAATTAGAAGGTCCTGCCTCAAAGGAAGAGACCATGGTGGACAAGACGACATGTCCACTAGGTCTGCATACCAGGTCCTGCGTGGCCACGCAGGAGCTATCAGAATTACGGATGCCCTCTCCTGTTTGATCCTGGCAATCAGTCGAGGTAGCAACGGAAATGGTGGAAACACATAAGCTATGTTGAAAACCCAAGGGGCTGCTAATGCATCTACCAGCACCGCTCCCGGGTCCCTGGACCTGGATCCGTAACAAGGAAGCTTCGCGTTCTGGCGAGATGCCATGAGATCCAGATCTGGTTTGCCCCAACGACGAATCAGTTGAGCAAATACCTCCGGGTGAAGCTCCCACTCTCCCGGATGAAAAGTCTGGCGACTTAGGAAATCCGCCTCCCAGTTCTCTACGCCTGGGATGTAAATCGCTGACAGGTGGCAAGAGTGAGACTCTGCCCAGCGAATTATCTTCGAGACTTCCAACATCGCTAGGGAACTCCTGGTTCCCCCTTGATGGTTGATGTAAGCCACAGTCGTGATATTGTCCGACTGAAATCTGATGAACCTCAGTTTTGCTAACTGAGGCCAAGCTAGAAGAGCATTGAATATTGCTCTTAATTCTAGAATGTTTATTGGAAGGAGTTTCTCCTCCTGAGTCCACGATCCCTGAACCTTCAGGGAATTCCAGACTGCTCCCCAGCCTAGAAGGCTGGCATCCGTTGTTACAATCATCCAATCTGGTCTGCGAAAGGTCATTCCTTTGGACAGATGAACCGGTGACAACCACCAGAGAAGAGAATCTCTGGTCTCCTGGTCCAGATTTAGTAAAGGGGACAGATCTGAGTAATCCCCGTTCCATTGACTGAGCATGCATAGTTGCAGCGGTCTGAGATGCAGGCGCGCAAATGGCACTATGTCCATTGCCGCGACCATTAAGCCGATTACCTCCATGCACTGAGCTACTGATGGGCTTGGAACGGAATGAAGGACACGGCAAGCATTGAGAATCTTTGATAACCTGGACTCAGTCAGGTAAATCTTCATCTCTATAGAATCTATAAGAGTCCCTAGAAAAGGAACCCTTGTGAGTGGTAACAGAGAACTCTTTTCCACGTTCACTTTCCACCCATGCGACCTCAGAAATGCTAGAACTATCTCTGTATGAGACTTTGCATTCTGAAAACTTGACGCTTGTATCAGAATGTCGTCTAGGTATGGAGCCACCGCTATGCCTCGTGGTCTTAGTACCGCCAAAAGTGAGCCCAGAACCTTCGTAAAAATTCTCGGGGCCGTGGCTAACCCGAAGGGAAGAGCCACAAACTGGTAATGCCTGTCTAGAAAGGCAAACCTTAGGTACCGATAATGATCTTTGTGAATCGGTATGTGAAGGTAAGCATCCTTTAAGTCCACTGTGGTCATATATTGACCCTCTTGGATCATGGGTAGGATGGTTCGAATGGTTTCCATCTTGAACGATGGTACCCTTAGGAATTTGTTTAAGATCTTTAAGTCCAAGATTGGTCTGAAGGTTCCCTCTTTTTTGGGAACCACGAATAGATTTGTCCCTGTTCCGATCGCGGAACTGAGTGGATCACTCCCATGATTAAGAGGTCTTGTACACATTGTAGAAATGCCTCTCTCTTTACTAGGTTTGTTGATAACCTCGATAGATGGAACCTCCCTTGTGGAGGAGAGGTTTTGAAATCCAGAAGGTATCCCTGAGATATAATCTTCAACTTCCAGGGATCCTGCACATCTCTTGCCCAAGCCTGGGCGAAGAGAGAAAGTCTGCCCCCCACTAAATCCGTCTTCGGATAGGGGGCCCTGTCTTCATGCTGTCTTAGGGGCGGGAGTAGGCTTTCTGGCCTGCTTGCCCTTGTTCCATGACTGGTTGCCTTTCCAACCCTGTCTGTAACGAGCAGTAGTTCCTTCCTGTTTTGGAGTGGAGGAAGTTGATGCTGCTCCTGCCTTGAAGTTACGAAAAGGCACGAAAATTAGACTGTTTGGCCTTTGGTTTGGCCCTGTCCTGAGGAAGGGCGTGGCCCTTACCTCCCGTAATGTCAGCAATAATTTCCTTCAAGCCGGGCCCGAATAAGGTCTGCCCTTTGAAAGAAATGTTAAGTAGCTTAGACTTGGAAGTTACATCCGCTGACCAGGATTTAAGCCAGAGCGCTCTGCGCGCCTGTATGGCGAATCCGGAATTTTTAGCCGTAAGTTTGGTTAGATGTACTACAGCATCTGAAACAAACGCATTAGCTTGCTTAAGGGTTCTAACTTTGCACAAAGCCTCATCCAATGGCGCTGTGCGAATCGCCTCTTCCAGAGACTCAAACCAGAATGCCGCTGCAGCCGTGACAGGCGCAATGCATGCAAGAGGCTGCAATATAAAACCCTGTTGAACAAACATTTTCTTAAGATAACCCTCTAATTTTTTATCCATTGGATCTGAGAAAGCACAGGTATCCTCCACCGGGATAGTGGTACGCTTGGCTAAAGTAGAAACTGCTCCCTCCACCTTAGGGACCGTCTGCCATAAGTCTCGTGTGGTGGCGTCTATAGGGAAAATTTTTCTAAATATCAGGGGAGGGGAAAAAGGCACACCGGGTCTATCCCACTCCTTACTAATAATTTCTGTAAGTCTTTTTGGTAGAGGAAAGACGTCAGTACACACCGGTACCGCGTAGTATCTATCCAACCTACACATTTTCTCTGGAATTGCCACCGTGTCGCAATCATTCAGAGCCGCTAATACCTCCCCTAGTAACACACGGAGGTTCTCAAGCTTAAATTTAAAATTTGAAATTTCTGAATCCGGTCTCCCCGGATCAGAACCGTCACCGACAGAATGAAGCTCACCGTCTTCATGTTCTGCAAATTGTGACGCAGTATCAGACATGGCTCTTGTGTCATCAGCGCGCTCTGTCCTTAACCCAGAGCTATCGCGCTTGCCCCTTAATTCGGGCATATTATATAATACTTCTTTCATAACATTAGCCATATCATGTAAAGTGATTTGTAAGGGCCTAGATGTACTTGGCGTCTCAATCCTACGCATCTCCCGAGAGGGAGACGCAGGTACTGACACGTGAGGAGAGTTAGGCGGCATAACTTCCCCCTCGTTGTCTGGTGATAGTTTCTCTATCGGTACAGATTGACTTTTATTCAAAGCAATATCAATACAATTGGTACACATCGTTCTATTGGGCTCCACATTGGCTTTTGAACATGATGAACAAACAGTTTCCTCTGAATCAGACATGTTTAAACAGATTTAGCAATGAAACTAGCAAGCTTGGTAATCACTTTCAATAAGATTACAAGCAATATAAAAAACGCTGCAGCGCTTCAAAATACAGATATAATTAAACAATTCTTAACAAGAAGTGTATTATTAGCAGAGGATTGCACCCATTAGCAAAAGGATGATTAACCCCTCAATACCCAAAACGGATAAAACAGATATCAATTAAGATTTAACGCTTTTAATCACAGTCAAGCACACTGTCACAGATCTGCTGTGACTGATTACCTCCCTCAAAAATGAATTTTGCAGACCCCTGAGCTCTCTAGAGACGTCCTGGATCAAGGAGGAAGAAGCAGGAAGACTGTGCTAGAATTTTAACTGCGCAACAAGGCGCTAAAACAAGGTCCCTCCCACTCCTATTAGAACAGTGGGAGCCCTGATATAACGGTTTCCATGCAGAAAATATATGTTAGCCATGTGGAAAAAAATCATGCCCAAAGAGATTTATCACCAAAGTACCTCACAAAAACGAATAACATGCCAGTAAACGTTTTATTAAAAAACAACAATTTCCAATGTCATGAAAAGTTATCACTAAGCCTGCTACCAGTCGCTACCACTGCAGATAAGGCTTAAGTATTATTTCAGTTTTAACAGTATTTTCTCAGTCAAATTCTAGTCCCTAGAAAATAACTCGACTGCGCATACATTTATCAGCCTGATACCAGTTGCCACTACTGCATTTAAGGCTCTACTTACATCATACGGTAACAGCAGTATTTTCTTAGTCAATTCCATTCCCAGAAAATAATGTACTGCACATACCTCATTTGCGGAGGACCCCGCATGCTATTCCCAGTTTCTGAAGTTACCCCACTCCTCAGAATGTCGAGAACAGCCAGTGGATCTTAGTTACGCCTGCTAAGATCATAGAAAAAAAACAAAAACGAAGGCAGTTTCTTCTTCCAAATACTGCCTGAGATAGAAAAACAGCACACTCCGGTGCCATTTAAAATAACAAACTTTTGATTGAAGAATAGTTAAGTAAAAACTCCAGCTCCTCTCGCGACCTCCTTCTTTGTTGAGGGTTGCAAGAGAATGACTGGATATGACATGTGAGGGGAGGAGCTATATAGCAGCTCTGCTTGGGTGATCCTCTTGCAACTTCCTGTTGGGAAGGAGAATATATCCCATAAGTAATGGATGACCCGTGGACTGAACACACTTAACAAGAGAAAGTAATAAAACATGAAGTTTAACGACGTTTTTCTTTCATGATTCAGATAGAGCATGCAATTTTAAGCCACTTTCTAATTTATTCATATTATCAATTTTTCTTCGTTCTCTTGCTATCTTTATTTTAAAAAGAAGCCATCTAAGCTTTTTTTTATTCAGAACTCTGGACAGCACTTTTTTATTGGTGGATGAGTTTATCCACCAATCAGCAAGAACAACCCAGGTTGATCACCAAAAATGGGCCGGCATCTAAACTTACTTTCTTGCATTTCAAATAAAGATACCAAGAGAATGAAGAAAATGTGATAATAGGAGTAAATTAGAAAGTTGCTTAAAATGTCATGCTCTATCTGAATCACAAAAGAAATTTTTTTGGGTACAGTGTCCCTTTAAATACAAAAAACACAAAGTGTAGATGCAGCAGAACTCATGTTATGCAGTGCTATATTGCACTGGCAAGCAAAAAAACTTTTTTTGGCAAACGTGGGTGCCTCTTGGTGGAAAATGTCCAATATAATTACCCAAAATGAACCATAAATAATGACACATAGGAGAGAGTCTTTGTATGAATATACTGAGTCCTGATCAATCTCCAAATATACTGAGTCCCACTCGATCTCCAAATGGGCTTAAGGACACTGGCAGCTCTTCCGTAAATCTTTCATAACTCCCAAACTTTAGAAATAAACAAGAAAAGCAGAAGGCGCCTCCTAGTGCAGATCAGATGTACACTCTACAGGATCTGTTTTATACTCTGCAGCTGGTATAACATGTAATTCGAATCACAAAAAGGGAAAAACAAATTTACAGTAGACTGTCCTTTTAACTACCCACTTAGACTCTTTTGCACTGATGCCTGACAGGACATATTTTTAACCTTTTGCTATTCACTTGGACTGAGGCTGCCTTTACCTTGTGTACTTTCATCTAAAATCAGGCTGACAACCTGGATTGACTTTGGCTCTGCACCTGACCTTGATGTTGGATCTTCCTTGGACATATTATTCCATCAGCTGCAGTGCTTATGGCTTTGCTAGTGGTGCTGGCTCACTTCAGACCTTCACTAGTAGAAGTGTACATAAGGGTGAGCTATTACCTGCATTGGGATTCTAGATCCTACAAACTTCCAAGGCAATCCTACACATGGGCTTGTTGGGTTTACGCAGGTATTACAAGTTGAAAGTAAACATGACAACTTGAACGCAATCGCGATTTACACTAGAATGATTACCGCAACTTCCGAACTCTGGTTAACAGTTTCGCTAAAGAAAAAAAGTGCAAAACACACAAAAACAGAATTTATGCTTACATGATAAATTACTTTCTCTTGCGGTGTATCCAGTCCGCGGATTAATCCTTTACTTGTGGGATATTCTCCTTCCCTACAGGAAGTGGCAAAGAGAGCACACAGCAGAGCTGTCCATATAGCTCCCCCTCTAGCTCCACCCCCCAGTCATTCGACCAAAGGTTAGGAAGAAAAAGGAGAAACCATAGGGTGCAGTGGTGACTGTAGTTTAAACAAAAAAAATTTACCTGACTTAAATGCCAGGGCGGGCCGTGGACTGGATACACCGCAAGAGAAAGTAATTTATCAGGTAAGCATAAATTCTGTTTTCTCTTGCAAGGTGTATCCAGTCCACGGATTCATCCTTTACTTGTGGGATACCAATACCAAAGCTTTAGGACACGGATGAAGGGAGGGAACAAGACAGGTACCTTAAACGGAAGGCACCACTGCTTGCAAAACCTTTCTCCCAAAAATAACCTCAGAAGAAGCAAAAGTATCGAATTTGTAAAATTTGGCAAAAGTATGCAGTGAAGACCAAGTCGCTGCTTTACAAATCTGTTCAACAGAAGCCTCATTTTTGAAAGCCCATGTGGAAGCCACTGCTCTGGTAGAATGAGCAGTAATTCTTTCAGGAGGCTGCTGGCCAGCAGTCTCATAGGCCAAACGGATGATGCTTTTCAGCCAAAAGGAAAGGAGAGGTAGCAGTCGCTTTCTGACCTCTTCTCTTACCAGAATAGATAAACAAGGAAAATGTTTGTCTGAAATCCTTAGTTGCTTGTAAATAGAACTTGAAAGCACGAACTACATCAAGATTGTGTAATAGACGTTCCTTCTTCGAAGATGGATTAGGACACAGAGAAGGAACAACTATTTCCTGGTTAATATTCTTGTTAGAAACAACTTTAGGAAGAAAACCAGGCTTGGTACGCAAAACTACCTTATCTGCGTGGAACACCATGTAAGGTGAATCACACTGTAAGGCAGATAATTCTGAAACTCTTCGAGCGGAAGAGATAGCTACCAAAAACAACACTTTCCAAGATAACAACTTAATGTCTATGGAATGTAAAGGTTCAAACGGAACCCCTTGAAGAACTGAAAGAACTAGGTTCAAACCCCATGGCGGAGCCACAGGTTTATAGACAGGCTTGATTCTGACTAAAGCCTGAGCAAACGCTTGAACGTCTGGTACCTCTGCCAGACGCTTGTGTAACAGAATAGAAAAAGCAGAAATTTGTCCTTTTAAGGAACTAGCTGACAATCCTTTCTCCAATCCTTCTTGGAGAAAGGACAATATCCTGGGTATCCTAATCTTACTCCATGAGTAACCCTTGGATTCACACCAACAAAGATATTTCCGCCATATCTTATGGTAGATTTTCCTGGTGACAGGCTTTCTAGCCTGAATCAGAGTATCTATAACGGACTCAGAGAACCCACGCTTTGATAGAATTAAGCGTTCAATCTCCAAGCAGTCAGACGTAGAGAAACTAAATTTGGATGCTTGAACGGATCCTGTATTAGAAGATCCTGCCTCATTGGCAGTGTCCATGGTGGGACAGATGACATGTCCACTAGGTCTGCATACCAAGTCCTGCGTGGCCACGCAGACGCTATCAGAATCACCGAAGCCTTCTCCTGTTTGATTCTGGCGACCAGCCGCGGAAGGAGAGGAAACGGTGGAAAAACATAAGCCAGATTGAAGGACCAAGGCGCTGCTAGAGCATCTATCAATACCGCCTTGGGGTCCCGGGACCTGGACCCGTAGAGAGGAAGTTTGGCGTTCTGACGGGACGCCATCAGATCCAATTCTGAGTCAGCTGGGCAAATACCTCCGGGTGGAGTTCCCACTCCCCCGGGTGAAAAGTCTGACGACTTAGAAAATCCGCCTCCCAGTTGTCTACTCCTGGGATGTGAATTGCTGAGAGATGGCAGGAGTGATCCTCCGGCCACCTGATTATTTTGGTTACTTCCGTCATTGCTAGGGAACTCTTTGTTCCCCCCTGATGATTGACATAAGCTACAGTCGTGATGTTGTCCGACTGAAATCTGATGAATTTGGCCGCAGCTAGTTGAGGCCATGCCTGAAGAGCGTTGAATATCGCCCTCAGTTCCAGAATGTTTATCGGGAGAAGCTTTTCTTCCCGAGACCATAAGCCCTGAGCTTTCAGAGAGTCCCAGACCGCCCCCCAGCCTAACAGACTGGCGTCGGTCGTTACAATGATCCACTCTGGTCGGCGGAAACATATTCCCTGAGACAGGTGATCCTGAGACAACCACCAGAGAAGAGAATCTCTGGTCTCCTGGTCCAACTGAATTTGAGGAGACAAATCTGCATAATCCCCATTCCACTGTTTGAGCATGCATAGTTGCAGTGGTCTGAGGTGTATCCGAGCAAAAGGGACTATGTCCATTGCCGCTACCATTAATCCGATTGTCTCCATGCACTGAGCCACAGATGGCCGGGGAATGGAATGAAGAACTCGGCAAGTAGTTAAGAGTTTTAATTTTCTTACCTCCATCAGAAATATTTTAATTTCTACCGAGTCTATTAGAGTCCCTAGGAAGGGAACCCTTGTGAGAGGGGAAAGGGAACTCTTTTTGATATTCACCTTCCACCCGTGAGATCTCAGAAAGGCCAATACAATCTCCGTGTGAGACTTGGCTCTTTGGAAAGACGGCGCCTGAATTAAGATGTCGTCTAGGTAAGGCGCCACTGCTATGCCCCGCGGCCTTAGAACCGCCAGGAGGGACCCTAGCACCTTTGTGAAAATTCTGGGAGCAGTGGCTAAGCCGAAAGGAAGAGCCACAAACTGGTAATGCTTGTCCAGAAAGGTGAACCTGAGAAACTGGTGATGATCTTTGTGGATAGGAATGTGTAGGTATGCATCCTTTAGATGATTTTTAACCTTTTTTTTGCCGTGGCACACTTTTTTACATTAAAAGATCCTGTGGCACACCACCATCCCAAAATTAAAAAAAAATCACACATTGTACCCTAATACAGCATATATATATATATACACATACACACAAACACACACATACTGTATGTATTGTGCTGTTATGCCATGCCTCCTACAAACTACCCCTGCACTGGGAGTAAAAAACAAGCAAAGTTTAAAAAATATGTCACACTGTTGTCAGTCTGCAGTGGCACACCTGAGGATCTCTCACGGCACACTAGTGTGCCACGGCACACTGGTTGAAAAACACTGCTTTAGATCCACGGTAGTCATATATTGACCTTCCTGGATCATTGGTAAGATTGTCCGAATGGTCTCCATTTTGAATGATGGGACTCTTAGGAATCTGTTTAGAATTTTTAGATCCAGGATGGGTCTGAAAGTTCACTCTTTTTTGGGAACCACAAACAGGTTTGAGTAAAAACCCAGCCCTTGTTGCAAGATTGGAACTGGGTGGATCACTCCCATTGTATGTAGATCTCCTACACAGCGTAAAAACGCCTCTTTCTTTGTCTGATCTGTAGACAGACGAGAAATGTGGAACCTCCCCTTGGAGGAGAACCCTTGAATTCTAGAAGATATCCCTGGGATACAATATCTAACGCCCAAGGATCGTGTACATCTCTTGCCCAGGCCTGAGCGAAGAGAGAGAGTCTGCCCCCTATTAGATCCGGTCCCGGATCGGGGGCTACCCCTTCATGCTGTCTTGTTGGTGCTGCAGGCTTTTTGGCCTGTCTACTCTTATTCCAGCCCTGGTAAGGTTTCCAGGTTGTCTTGGGCTGTGAAGCGTTACCCTCTTGCTTTGCAGCCGGAGAGGATGAAGCGGGGCCATTTCTGAAATTACGAAAGGAACGAAAATTAGCTTTGTTCTTTGTCTTAAAGGACTTGTCCTGAGGGAGGGCATGGCCTTTTCCCCCGGTGATTTCTGAAATAATCTTTCAATTCAGGCCCGAAGAGGGTCTTTCCTTTGAAAGGGATGTTCAAAAGCTTGGATTTAGACGACACATCGGCCGACCAGAACTTTAGCCACAGCGCCCTGCACGCCAAAAGGGGCGAAACCTGAATTTTTTGCCGCTAACTTAGCTATTTGGAAAGCGGTGTCAGTGATAAAAGAATTAGCTAGCTTTAGAGCCTTAATTCTATCCATAATTTCCTCATATGAGGTCTCCAACTGGAGCGAGTCTTCCAGCGCCTTAAACCAGAAAGCAGTAGTTACAGGAATAATGCAGGCAATAGGCTGGAGAAGAAAACCTTGTTGAACAAAAATTTTCTTAAGTAAACCCTCTAACTTCTTATCCATAGGGTCTTTAAAAGCACAACTGTCTTCAATTGGTATGGTTGTGCGTTTAGCAAGTGAAGAAACAGCCCCCTCCACCTTAGGGACCGTCTGCCACAAGTCCCGCACAGGGTCAGTTATGGGGAACATTTTCTTAAAAACAGGAGGGGGAACAAAGGGAAACACCTGGTCTATCCCACTCCGTAGTAACGATAGCCGGAATCCTCTTAGGGACCGGAAACGTATCCGTGTAAACAGGGACCTCTAGGTACTTGTCCATTTAACACAATTTCTCTGGGATCACCAAAGGGTCGCAGTCATCCAGAGTAGCTAATACCTCCCTAAGCAAAACGCGGAGGTGTTCTAGTTTAAATTTAAAAGCCAATGTATCTGAATCTGTCTGAGGAGGAACCCTTCCTGAATCAGAGACTTCTCCCTCAGACATCAAATCCCTTGCTCCCACTTCAGAGCGTTGTGAGGGTATATCGGATAAGGCTATCAAAGCGTCAGAATGCTCATAATCTGTTCTTAAAACTGAGCTATCACGCTTTGTAGGTAACACGGGCAGTTTAGATAAGAAGGCTGTAAGAGAATTATCCATGACTGCCGCTAAGTCTTGTAATGTAAAAGGGTTAGACGCACTAGAGGTACTAGGCGTCGCTTGCGCGGGCGTAACTGGTTGTGATACTTGGGGAGAGGCAGACGGGCTACCCTCGTTACCTTCAGTCTGAGAATCATCTTGGGCCACATTCTTAAGTGCAACAATATGATCTTTAAAGTGTATAGACATATCAGTACAAGTGGGACACATTGGTTCCACCATGGCTTCTAAACACATTGAACAAGGATTTTCCTTAGTGTCAGACATTTTTAACAGACTAGTAGAGTACACAAACAGGCTTGGAAATCACTTTAATCAAATAAAAAACACAATTTGAAAAAAACGTTACTGTGCCTTTAAGAGATAAAAAGAGCACACAATTTTACAAAACGGTGAAAAATGCAGCAATCTTTCTGAAATTTTCACAGTATGTAGCTAAAGCCTTAATAAGATTGCACCACAAGTTTCAAAACGATTAACCCCTTAATTCCCAAACCGGAGCAGCCTAAAGCCAACACCTGGTTAAATTACTACAGCACCTTGCCACAGCCGTGCTGTGGCCCTACCTGCCCTTAGGGATCAGATTTGGGGGAATATAGCTTCTTTTAGGCCCTCAAACATCAGCAGGACCCTCCATGTGAAGCAGCATGAACTTCTCTGCAATTCTAAGTGCGCATCTGAGGCGCAAAATTAGGCCCCTCCCACTCTACTTCGGAGCTGTGAGGCCTAGTAAATCACTCCTAAGTGACTAAAAAACAGCCATGTGGGTAATAACCCCAGAAAGAACCCAAAAGGGCTTTCAAAGTGTCTTGCAAAACGATTTTTCCTTAGCCAAACAATCGATTGCCCTGAATAAGTGTCAACCAGTATATTAGCCCTATTATGTAAGCATTCAATTCCTTACTAAGTCTGTGAACATAGCTTACCCTCCCCTCATGGGGATATTGTCAGTCTCTTCTAGCCTTATCTCAGTCTTGTCTAGAAATAAATGACTGAACATACCTTATTGCAGATCACCCTGCAAATTGTTCCCCCCAACTGAAGTTTTCTGGTACTCCTCAGTCCTGTGTGGGAACAGCAGTGGATTTTAGTTACAACATGCTAAAAATCATTTTCCTCTCAGCAGAAATCTTCATCACTTTTCTGCTAGAGAGTAAATAGTACAAACCGGTACCATTTAAAAACAGAATTTATGTTTACCTGATAAATTACTTTCTCCAACGGTGTGTCCGGTCCACGGCGTCATCCTTACTTGTGGGATATTCTCCTCCCCAACAGGAAATGGCAAAGAGCCCAGCAAAGCTGGTCACATGATCCCTCCTAGGCTCCGCCTTCCCCAGTCATTCGACCGACGTAAAGGAGGAATATTTGCATAGGAGAAATCATATGATACCGTGGTGACTGTAGTTAAAGAAAATAAATCATCAGACCTGATTAAAAAACCAGGGCGGGCCGTGGACCGGACACACCGTTGGGGAAAGTAATTTATCAGGTAAACATAAATTCTGTTTTCTCCAACATAGGTGTGTCCGGTCCACGGCGTCATCCTTACTTGTGGGAACCAATACCAAAGCTTTAGGACACGGATGATGGGAGGGAGCAAATCAGGTCACCTAGATGGAAGGCACCACGGTTTGCAAAACCTTTCTCCCAAAAATAGCCTCAGAAGAAGCAAAAGTATCAAATTTGTAAAATTTGGTAAAAGTGTGCAGTGAAGACCAAGTCGCTGCCTTATATATCTGATCAACAGAAGCCTCGTTCTTAAAGGCCCATGTGGAAGCCACGGCCCTAGTGGAATGAGCTGTGATTCTTTCAGGAGGCTGCCGTCCGGCAGTCCCATAAGCCAATCTGATGATGCTTTTAAGCCAAAAGGACAGAGAGGTAGAAGTTGCTTTTTGACCTCTCCCTTTACCAGAATAAACAACAAACAAGGAAGATGTTTGTCTGAAGTCCTTTGTAGCATCTAAATAGAATTTTAGAGCACGGACAACGTCCAAATTGTGTAACAAACGTTCCTTCTATGAAACTGGATTCGGACACAAAGAAGGTACAACTATCTCCTGGTTAATATTTTTGTTGGAAACAACCTTCGGAAGAAAACCAGGCTCAGTACGTAAAAACCACCTTATCTGCATGGACCAGATAGGGCGGAGAACACTGCAGAGCAGATAACTCTGAAACTCTTCTAGCAGAAGAAATTGCAACCTAAAACAAAACTTTCCAAGATAATAACTTAATATCTATGGAATGTAAGGGTTCAAACGGAACCCCTTGAAGAACTGAAAGAACTAGATTAAGACTCCAGGGAAGAGTCAAAGGTCTGTAAACAGGCTTGATTCTAACCAGAGCCTGAACAAACGCTTAAACGTCTGGCACAGCTGCCAGCCTTTTGTGAAGTAAAACAGATAAAGCAGAGATCTGTCCCTTCAGAGAACTCGCAGAAAATCCTTTCTCCAAACCTTCTTGTAGAAAGGAAAGAATCTTAGGAATTTTTATCTTGTTCCATGGGAATCTTTTAGATTCACACCAACAGATATATTTTTTCCATATATTATGGTAAATTTTTCTAGTTACAGGCTTTCTAGCCTGAATAAGAGTATCTACTACAGAATCTGAAAACCCACGCTTTGATAAAATCAAGCGTTCAAACTCCAAGCAGTCAGTTGGAGGAAAACCAGATTCGGATGTTCAAATGGACCCTGAATAAGAAGGTCCTGTCTCAAAGGTAGCTTCCATGGTGGAGCCGATGACACATTCACCAGGTCTGCATACCAAGTTCTGCGTGGCCACACAGGAACTATCAAGGTCACCGAAGCCCTCTCCAGATTGATCCTGGCTACCAGCCTGGGAATGAGAGGAAACGGTGGGAATACATAAGCTAGGTTGAAGATCCAAGGTGCTACCATTGTATCCAATAGTCGCCTTGGGATCCCTGGATTTGGACCCGTAACAAGGGACCATGAAGTTCTGACGAGAGGCCATCAGAACCAAGTCTGGAATGCCCCATAATTGAGTTATTTGGGCAAAGATTTCCAGATGGAGTACCCACTCCCCCGGATGCTCCTCCATCGCCAGGGAACTCCTTGTTACCCCCTGATGGTTGATATATGTAACAGTCGTCATGATGACTGATTGAAACCTTATGAATTTGGCCTTTGCTAGTCTAGGCCAAGCCTTGAGAGCATTGAATATCGCTCTCAGTTCCATTATGTTTATCGGGAGAAGAGAGTCTTCCCGAAACCATAGACCCTGAGTTTTCAGGGGTTCCCAGACCGCGCCCCAGCCCACCAGACTGGCGTCGGTCGTGATAATGACCTATTCTGGTCTGCGGAAGCTCATTCCCTGTGACAGGTTGTCCAGGGTCAGCCACCAACGGAGTGAATCTCTGGTTATTTAATCTACTTGTATCGTCTGAGCATGCCCAGGTGCAATGGTCTTAGATGAATTCGTGCAAAAGGAACTATGTCCATTGCCGCAACCATCAACCCTATTACTTCCATGGACTGCGCTATGGAAGGAATAAGAACAGAATGAAGTACCTGACAAGAGCTTAGAAGTTTTGATTTTCTGGCCTCTGTCAGAAAAACCTTCATTTCTAAGGAAACTATTATTGTTCCCAAGAAGGGAACTCTTGTTGACGGGGACAGAGAACTTTTTTCTATGTTCACTTTCCACCTGTGAGATCTGAGAAAGGCTAGGACAATGTCCGTATGAGCCCTTTTGACAGAGACGACACCTGAATCAGGATGTCGTCCAAGTAAGGTACTACTGCAATGCCCCTTGGTCTTAGCACCGCTAGAAGGGACCCTAGTACCCTTGTGAAAATCCTTGGAGCAGTGGCTAATCCGAATGGAAGTGCCACAGGTAATGCTTGTCCAGAAAGGCGAACCTTAGGAACCGAAAATGTTCCTTGTGGATAGGAATACGTAGGTACGCATACTTTAAGTCCACCATGGTCATGAATTGACCTTCCTGGATGGTAGAAAGGATCGTTCGAATGGTTTCCATTTTGAATGATGAAACCCTTAGAAACTTGTTTAGAATCTTGAGATCTAAAATAGGTCTGAATGTTCCCTCTTATTTGGGAATTATGAACAGGTTGGAGTAAAAACCCATCCCTTGTTCTCCTAATGGAACAGGATGAATCACTCCCATGCTTAACAGGTCTTCTACACAGTGTAAGAATGCCTGTTCGAAGATAATTGAGACCCGTGGAACCTTCCCCTTGGGAGTAGTTCCCTGAATTCCAGGAGATAACCTTGAGAAACTATTTCTAGCGCCCAAGGATCCTGAACATCTCTTGCCCCAACCTGAGCAAAGAGAGAAAGTCTGCCCCCCACCAGATCCTTCCCAGATCGGTGGCCAACACTTCATGCTGTTTTGGTAGCAGTGGCAGGTGACTTGGCCTGCTTACCCTTGTTCCAGCCTTGCATCGGCCTCCAGGCTGGCTTGGTTTGAGAAGTATTACCCTCTTGCTTAGAGGGTGTAGAATTTGAGGCTGGTCCGTTTCTGCGAAAGGGACGAAAATTTGGCCTATTTTTAGCCTTAAAAGACCTATCCTGTGGGAGGGCGTGGACCTTTCCCCCAGTGATGTCTGAAATAATCTCTTTCAAGTCAGGGCCAAACAGTGTTTTACCCTTGAAAGGGATTTTAAGCAAAAGCGCTCTGCGCGCCACGATAGCAAACCCTGAATTATTCGCCGCTAATCTAGCTAATTGCAAAGCGGCATCTAAAATAAAAAAGAGTTAGCCAATTTAAGAGCTTGAACTCTGTCCAAAACCTCCTTGTACGAAGATTCTTTATTAAGCGACTTTTCTAGTTCTTCGAACCAGAAACACGCAGCTGTAGTGACAGGAACAATGCATGAAATTGGTTGTAGAAGGTAACCTTGCTGAACAAACATCTTTTTAAGCAAACCCTCTAACCTTTAATCCATAGGATCTTGAAAGCACAACTATCTTCTATAGGAATAGAAGTGCGTTTGTTTAGAGTAGAAACCGCCCCCTCGACCTTGGGGACTGTATGCTATAAGTCCTTTCTGGGGTCGACTATAGGAAACTAATTTCTTAAATATAGGGGGAGGACAAAGGGTATGCCGGGCCTTTCCCACTCCTTATTTACTATGTCCGCCACCCGCTTGGGTATAGGAAAAACATCGGGGGGCACCGGAACCTCTAGGAACTTGTCCATCTTACCTAATTTCTCTGGAATGACCAAATTGTCACAATCATCCAGAGTAGATAATACCTCCTTAAGTAGTGCGTGGAGATGTTGAAATTTAAATTTAAAAGTTACAATATCAGGTTCTGCTTGTTGAGAAATTTTCCCTGAATCTGAAATTTCTCCCTCAGACAAAACCTCCCTCTCTGGCCCCTTCAGATAGGTGTGAGGGTATGTCAGAAAGGATATCATCAGCGTCCTCTTGCTCCTCAGTGTTTAAAACAGAGCAATCACGCTTTCTGATAAGTAGGCATTTTGGAAAAAAATGCATGCAATAGAATTATCCATTACAGCCATTAATTGTTGTATGGTAATAAGTATTGGCGCACTAAATGTACTAGGGGCCTCTTGTGTGGGCAAAACTGGTGTAGACACAGAAGGGGATGATGCAGTACCATGCTTACTCCCCTCATTAGAGGAATCATCTTGGGCAATATCATATCTATGGCATTATTATCCCTACTTTGTTTGGACATTATGACACAAATATATCACATATATTTAAATGAGGAGACACATTGGCTTTCATACATATAGAACATCGTTATCTGATGGTTCAGACATGTTAAACAGGCTTAAACTTGTTAACAAAGCACAAAAAACGTTTTACAATAAAACCGTTACTGTCCCTTTAAATTTTAAACTGAACACACTTTATTACTGAACATGTGAAAAAGTATGAAGGAATTGTTCAAATTTCACCAAAATTTCACCACAGTAACTTAAAGCCTTAAAAGTATTGCACACCAAATTTGAAAGCTTTAACCCTTAAAATAACGGAACCGGAGCCGTTTTTACATTTAACCCCTATACAGTCCCAGGTATCTGCTTTGCTGAGACCCAACCAAGCCCAGAAGGGAATACGATACCAAATGATGCCTTCTATAAGCTTTTTCAGTGGTTCTTAGCTCCTCACACATGCATCTGCATGCCATGCTTTCCAAAAACAACTGCGCATTAGAGGCGCGAAAATGAGGCTCTGTCTATGACTAGAAAAGGCCCCCAGTGAAAAAGGTGTCCAATACAGTGCCTGCCGTTTTTATTAAAACAATCCCCAAGATTTAACAACTATTAAAAGTAATAATCTGCCAAATATACTTAGTAAAGTAATCGTTTTAGCCCAGAAAAATGTCTACCAGTTTTTTAAGCCCTAATGAAGCCCTTTATTCTTTTACTTAAACAAAGAAAATGGCTTACCGGTTCCCATAGGGAAAATGACAGCTTCCAGCATTACCGAGTCTTGTTAGAAATGTGTCATACCTCAAGCAGCAAAAGTCTGCTCACTGCTTCCCCCAACTGAAGTTAATTCCTCTCAACAGTCCTGTGTGGAAGCAGCCATCGATTTTAGTAACGGTTGCTAAAATCATTTTCCTCTTACAAACAGAAATCTTCATCTCTTTCCTGTTTCAGAGTAAATAGTACATACCAGCACTATTTTAAAATAACAAACTCTTGATTGAAGAATAAAAACTACATTTAAACACCAAAAAACTCTAAGCCATCTCCGTGGAGATGTTGCCTGTACAACGGCAAAGAGAATGACTGGGGAAGGCGGAGCCTAGGAGGGATCATGTGACCAGCTTTGCTGGGCTCTTTGCCATTTCCTGTTGGGGAGGAGAATATCCCACAAGTAAGGATGACGCCGTGGACCGGACACACCTATGTTGGAGAAATAAACTTTTGATTGAAGATAATAAAACTACAATTCTAACACCACATTCACTTTACACTCCCGAGAGAGACCCTAGTGCTTAGAGCCGGCAAAGAGAATGACTGGGGGGGTGGAGCTAGAGGGGGAGCGATATGGACAGCTCTGCTGTGTGCTCGCTTTGCCACTTCCTGTAGGGAAGGAGAATATCCCACAAGTAAAGGATGAATCCGTGGACTGGATACACCTTGCAAAGTAGAGTTAAACTCATAATAACACTAATAAATTGCACACAAAAGTTATAAGGGCTCAAAGATATGAGGTCTCAGGTGTTTTTAAACTGTGTCTCATGGTCCATAGTTCAGTATGCTACCTACTGAGTGAATCAGAACCTTATATCAATAAAGGTATACTAGGGAACAGCAATAGATAACAGTAGCAGAGTATCGCAGCAGGACAGTTAGACACAAAGGGATCCTCACTGTCATTGACAGACATTAGTAACCCCAAAGTACAAAAGTGCTCCGGTATCAGACCGGAGTACAACTGCCTAGTAGAGACTCATTGATGTCACTGACAGATCCTCAGCCCCTCAGTAAAACAACACTATAAGCCCCCTATGTAACTGGGGAAAGGATGCCAAGAAAAAACTATTCACATACAAAATGTATACCAGCTCCAGAATGCAGGCACTGGCCATTGAGGAAAGGAGCTGGTAGACATTACAGTGCATATAAACTGAGCACCTGTGTCTCAATAAATACAAGGCAACTAGCCATGTGGATTGGGAGAAAAATCAGAGAGCTAAAGGGACTTACCGTTGCTGATCCAACAGACAGCTCTATCCAAACCATTGTTGGAAGTATACAGAGAAGATTAGTACACTGTAACTAACGGGATAAGGACCGTTAAAGGGAGCAACCGATCTTAACATACAGGAGGCTAGGGAACTTCCCTGCGACACCTCAGCGCTGCTGATGAACTAAACTCTGAGAGTTTCACAAGAAAATCAGCAGTAACTCACTTAACCTCTCTTCTAGGAACGATCCATGGAGGGTTTTAAGAAAACATTAATTCTGCAGAGCACCTATATCTCTGCCTACCTCCTAGACGAGGCAAAGAACTACTGGGAGGGAAGGAGGGATAGTTGAATGCTTTGGTGGCCAGGTGATTTATTCCCATTTGTAAGAATAGGATTTTGTGGACTCTCACTATCATTAGAAAGAAAGCAAAGTTTGAAGGACACTATTATTATTTCTCTATTTCTAACCTTGTCAATCACTGTACTTCCTATTCAAACTAATTTCAAGTATGTTTTCATGGAAAATAAGGAAATGTCTAAATGACCCCAAACGTTTGAACGCCAGTGTGCATCTTTCTCTCTATATGAATCTATATTTCTATCCATCTATCTACCTTAAAAATTACAACTCCTAACCATTTCACTGCCTAGAATAATCATAATGCACAATGGTGTGGATGTTACATATTACAATGTACCCTTTTAAAAGGGGAACAAAGAACTTTGTGCTACATTTTAATTCCAACAAAACTACAACTTTTCATAATAGTTCAAATCTAGTTAAATCAGAGCTTGGCAAAACAAAAATCTATTTTTTTTTCTTCCAGAAATCTGTGCAGTATCTTTTACAGCTAGCATAGAATTATGAGAAGAAGAAAAAAAATACTGGGCAACGCATACCAGGTTTAACCTTTAACATAATTCTTGAAGCATGGTTTTCATTCAATTATTTTAAAAGCAACTAATCAAAAGGGATATAAAAAGGATTAAATCAAGCTATTCACTTTCTGGCTTGCAGAGCAGCTATATTGTTATATAAAGCAGAATCTTTGCCACAAATGAATGGTTCTCAGAGGTGACATTAAGTTTGAGTCACTACAAAGAAGGGCACTTGCAGCTATGCTCAGCACGCATATGTAGGAACCTAACCAGTAGCATCTTTTCTAACATAAGAATAAGAGAACAATGCTAATCCTGAGTGGGCAAGACTCGTGTAGACGAAGGAGGGAATGATGCAGTACCATGCTTACTCCCCTCACTTGAGGAATCATCTTGGGCATCATTGTCATTGTCACATAAATCACATTTATTTAAATGAGAAGGAACTCTGGCTTCCCCACATTCAGAACACAGTCTATCTGGTAGTTCAGACATGTTAAACAGGCATAAACTTGATAACAAAGTACAAAAAACGTTTTAAAATAAAACCGTTACTGTCACTTTAAATTTTAAACTGAACACACTTTATTACTGCAATTGCGAAAAAATATGAAGGAATTGTTCAAAATTCACCAAAATTTCACCACAGTGTCTTAAAGCCTTAAAAGTATTGCACACCAAATTTGGAAGCTTTAACCCTTAAAATAACGGAACCGGAGCCGTCTTTAACTTTAACCCCTTTACAGTCCCTGGTATCTGCTTTGCTGAGACCCAACCAAGCCCAAAGGGGAATACGATACCAAATGACGCCTTCAGAAAGTCTTTTCTATGTATCAGAGCTCCTCACACATGCGACTGCATGTCATGCCTCTCAAAAACAAGTGCGCAACACCGGCGCGAAAATGAGGCTCTGCCTATGATTTGGGAAAGCCCCTAAAGAGAAAGGTGTCTAAAAAAGTGCCTGCCGATATAATCTTATCAAAATACCCAGATTAAATGATTCCTCAAGGCTAAATATGTGTTAATAATGAATCGATTTAGCCCAGAAAAAGTCTACAGTCTTAATAAGCCCTTGTGAAGCCCTTATTTACAATCTTAATAAACATGGCTTACCGGATCCCATAGGGAAAATGACAGTTTCCAGCATTACATCGTCTTGTTAGAATGTGTCATACCTCAAGCAGCAAAAGTCTGCTCACTGTTCCCCCAACTGAAGTTAATTCCTCTCAACAGTCCTGTGTGGAACAGCCATGGATTTTAGTAACGGTTGCTAAAATCATTTTCCTCATACAAACAGAAATCTTCATCTCTTTTCTGTTTCTGAGTAAATAGTACATACCAGCACTATTTTAAAATAACAAACTCTTGATTGAATAATAAAAACTACAGTTAAACACTAAAAAACTCTAAGCCATCTCCGTGGAGATGTTGCCTGTACAACGGCAAAGAGAATGACTGGGGTAGGCGGAGCCTAGGAGGGATCATGTGACCAGCTTTGCTGGGCTCTTTGCCATTTCCTGTTGGGGAAGAGAATATCCCTCAAGTAAGGATGACGCCGTGGACCGGACACACCTATGTTGGAGAAATCTATTTTTTTTTCTTCCAGAAATCTGTGCAGTATCTTTTACAGCTAGCATAGAATTATGAGAAGAAGAAAAAAAATACTGGGCAACGCATACCAGGTTTAACCTTTAACATAATTCTTGAAGCATGGTTTTCATTCAATTATTTTAAAAGCAACTAATCAAAAGGGATATAAAAAGGATTAAATCAAGCTATTCACTTTCTGGCTTGCAGAGCAGCTATATTGTTATATAAAGCAGAATCTTTGCCACAAATGAATGGTTCTCAGAGGTGACATTAAGTTTGAGTCACTACAAAGAAGGGCACTTGCAGCTATGCTCAGCACGCATATGTAGGAACCTACCAGTAGCATCTTTTCTAACATTAGAATAAGAAGTAAACACTGCTTAAAACAAGGTACTTTCACCACAGAGTGGTGTGAAAAAAATGAAGGTTGCAGAGCCATGAGAGCTCATGTGTGGTTTAAAAATGTTTAGTCAATTAAGATATTAAGCATAGACAGAAGGAATAATTAATCACTCTTCTCTGTGTCCCATATAGGGCCTCATACATAGAAGGTTTAGGAGCAATGAAAAAAACAGGTCCATTTCCTTTTAGAACAGTTTGTAAACACAGGCTACAGGCACTGGTATTTGGGAAGAAAAAAACACTAAGCAAACCAAGTACATAAACACTATGATACTGAAGTTCATACCCTTGTGTGTGAGAGAGTAGCACTGCAAACCCCAGACAGCCATTGGATTACTCTTCTAAATGAATGAGTCTCAGCATTGCTGAGCAGATGTATTTCACTGACAGTTAGGTAAATCATATATATCAATCTTTTTGTAACACATGCTTACCAGATAAATTCCTTTCCTTCCGGGTAGGGAGAGTCCACGGCTTCATTCCTTACTGTTGGGAAAAACAACACCTGGCCACCAGGAGGAGGCAAAAACACCCCAGCCAAGGGCTTAAATGTCCCTTCCACTTCCTCATTACCCCAGTCATTCTGCCGAGGGAACAAGGAAAAGTAGGAGAAACATGAGGGTATAAATGGTGCCAGAGGAATAAAATAAATAGACAAGAAAAAACGGGCGGGGGATGTTGACTCTCCCTATCCGTAAGGACAGGAATTTATCTGGTAAGCATAAAACATAATTTATGCTTACCTGATAAATTCCTTTCTTCTGTTGTGTGATCAGTCCACGGGTCATCATTACTTCTGGGATATAACTCCTCCCCAACAGGAAATGCAAGAGGATTCACCCAGCAGAGCTGCATATAGCTCCTCCCCTCTACGTCAGTCCCAGTCATTCGACCAAGAATCAACGAGAAAGGAGTAACCAAGGGTGAAGTGGTGACTGGAGTATAATTTAAAAGATATTTACCTGCCTTAAAACAGGGCGGGCCGTGGACTGATCACACAACAGAAGAAAGGAATTTATCAGGTAAGCATAAATTATGTTTTCTTCTGTTATGTGTGATCAGTCCACGGGTCATCATTACTTCTGGGATACCAATACCAAAGCAAAAGTACACGGATGACGGGAGGGATAGGCAGGCTCATTATATAGAAGGAACCACTGCCTGAAGAACCTTTCTCCCAAAAATAGCCTCCGAAGAAGCAAAAGTGTCAAATTTGTAAAATTTGGAAAAAGTATGAAGCGAAGACCAAGTTGCAGCCTTGCAAATCTGTTCAACAGAGGCCTCATTCTTAAAGGCCCAAGTGGAAGCCACAGCTCTAGTGGAGTGAGCTGTAATTCTTTCAGGAGGCTGCTGACCAGCAGTCTCATAGGCTAAACGTATTATGCTACGAAGCCAAAAAGAGAGAGAGGTAGCAGAAGCTTTTTGACCTCTCCTCTGTCCAGAATAAACGACAAACAGGGAAGAAGTTTGGCGAAAATCTTTAGTTGCCTGCAAGTAGAACTTGAGGGCACGAACTACATCCAGATTGTGTAGAAGACGTTCCTTCTTTGAAGAAGGATTTGGACACAAGGATGGAACAACAATCTCTTGATTGATATTCCTGTTAGTGACCACCTTAGGTAAGAACCCAGGTTTAGTACGCAGAACTACCTTGTCTGAGTGAAAAATCAGATAAGGAGAATCACAATGTAAGGCTGATAACTCAGAGACTCTTCGAGCCGAGGAAATAGCCATTAAAAACAGAACTTTCCAAGATAACAATTTTATATCAATGGAATGAAGGGGTTCAAATGGAACACCCTGTAAAACGTTAAGAACTAAGTTTAAACTCCATGGCGGAGCAACAGCTTTAAACACAGGCTTGATCCTAGCTAAAGCCTGACAAAAAGCCTGGACGTCTGGATTTTCTGACAGACGCCTGTGTAACAAGATGGACAGAGCTGAAATCTGTCCCTTTAATGAACTAGCTGATAAACTCTTTTCTAACCCTTCTTGTAGAAAAGACAATATCCTAGAGATCCTAACCTTACTCCAGGAGTAATGTTTGGATTCGCACCAGTATAGGTATTTACGCCATATTTTATGGTAAATCTTTCTGGTAACAGGCTTCCTAGCCTGTATCAGGGTATCAATAACCGACTCAGAAAAACCACGTTTTGATAAAATCAAACGTTCAATTTCCAAGCAGTCAGCTTCAGAGAAGTTAGATTTTGATGTTTGAATGGACCCTGTATCAGAAGGTCCTGTCTTAGAGGTAGAGACCAAGGCGGACAGGAAGACATGTCCACTAGATCTGCATACCAAGTCCTGCGTGGCCATGCAGGCGCTATTAGAATCACTGATGCTCTCTCCTGCTTGATTTTGGCAATCAATCGAGGAAGCAGCGGAAAGGGTGGAAACACATAAGCCATCCCGAAGTTCCAAGGTGCTGTCAAAGCATCTATCAGAACCGCTCCCGGATCCCTGGATCTGGACCCGTAGCGAGGAAGTTTGGCGTTCTGGCGAGACGCCATGAGATCTATCTCTGGTTTGCCCCAACGTCGAAGTATTTGGGCAAAGACCTCCGGATGAAGTTCCCACTCCCCCGGATGAAAAGTCTGGCGACTCAAGAAATCCGCCTCCCAGTTCTCCACTCCCGGGATGTGGATTGCTGACAGGTGGCAAGAGTGAGACTCTGCCCAGCGAATTATCTTTGATACTTCCACCATTGCTAGGGAGCTTCTTGTCCCTCCCTGATGGTTGATGTAAGCTACAGTCGTGATGTTGTCCGACTGAAACCTGATGAACCCCCGAGTTGTTAATTGGGGCCAAGCTAGAAGGGCATTGAGAACTGCCCTCAATTCCAGAATGTTTATTGGAAGGAGACTCTCCTCCTGATTCCATAGTCCCTGAGCCTTCAGAGAATTCCAGACAGCGCCCCAACCTAGTAGGCTGGCGTCTGTTGTTACAATTGTCCAGTCTGGCCTGCTGAATGGCATCCCCCTGGACAGGTGTGGCCGATGAAGCCACCATAGAAGAGAATTTCTGGTCTCTTGATTCAGATTCAGAGTAGGGGACAAATCTGAGTAATCCCCATTCCACTGACTTAGCATGCATAATTGCAGAGGTCTGAGGTGTAGGCGTGCAAAAGGTACTATGTCCATTGCCGCTACCATTAAGCCGATCACCTCCATGCATTGAGCTACTGACGGGTGTTGAATGGAATGAAGGACACGGCATGCATTTTGAAGCTTTGTTAACCTGTCCTCTGTCAGGTAAATCTTCATTTCTACAGAATCTATAAGAGTCCCCAAGAATGGAACTCTTGTGAGAGGAAAAAGAGAACTCTTCTTTTCGTTCACTTTCCATCCATGCGACCTTAGAAATGCCAGAACTAACTCTGTATGAGACTTGGCAGTTTGAAAGCTTGAAGCTTGTATTAGAATGTCGTCTAGGTATGGAGCTACCGAAATCCCTCGCGGTCTTAGTACCGCCAGAAGGGCACCCAGAACCTTTGTGAAGATTCTTGGAGCCGTAGCCAATCCGAATGGAAGAGCTACAAACTGGTAGTGCCTGTCTAAGAAGGCAAACCTTAGATACCGGTGATGATCTTTGTGGATCGGTATGTGAAGGTAAGCATCCTTTAAATCCACTGTGGTCATGTACTGACCCTCTTGGATCATGGGTAAGATTGTCCGAATAGTTTCCATTTTGAACGATGGAACTCTTAGGAATTTGTTTAGAATCTTTAAATCTAAGATTGGCCTGAAAGTTCCCTCTTTTTTGGGAACCACAAACAGGTTTGAGTAGAACCCTTGTCCTTGTTCCGACCGCGGAACCGGATGGATCACTCCCATTATTAACAGATCTTGTACGCAGCGTAGAAACGCTTCTTTCTTTATCTGGTTTATTGACAACCTTGACAGATGAAATCTCCCTCTTGGGGGAGATAATTTGAAGTCTAGAAGGTATCCCTGAGATATGATCTCTAGTGCCCAGGGATCCAGAACATCTCTTGCCCAGGCCTGGGCGAAGAGAGAGAGTCTGCCCCCCACTAGATCCGGTCCCGGATCGGGGGCTCTCGGTTCATGCTGTCTTTGGGGCAGCAGCAGGTTTCCTGGCCTGCTTGCTCTTGTTCCAGGACTGGTTAGGCTTCCAGCCTTGCCTGTAACGAGCAACAGCTCCTTCCTGTTTTGGTGCAGTGGAGGTTGATGCTGCTCCTGTTTTGAAGTTCCGAAAGGGACGAAAATTAGACTGTCTAGCCTTAGCTTTGGCTTTGTCTTGAGGTAGGGCGTGGCCCTTACCTCCTGTAATGTCAGCGATAATCTCTTTCAAACCGGGCCCAAATAAAGACTGCCCCTTGAAAGGTATATTAAGTAATTTGGACTTAGAAGTAACATCGGCTGACCAGGATTTTAGCCACAGCGCCCTACGTGCCTGTATGGCGAATCCTGAGTTCTTAGCCGTAAGTTTGGTTAAATGTACTACGGCCTCCGAAATGAAGGAATTAGCTAGTTTAAGGACTCTAAGCCTGTCCGTAATGTCGTCTAGCGTAGATGAACTAAGGTTCTCTTCAAGCGACTCAATCCAAAATGCTGCCGCAGCCGTAATCGGCGCGATACATGCAAGGGGTTGTAATATAAAACCTTGTTGAACAAACATTTTCTTAAGGTAACCCTCTAATTTTTTATCCATTGGATCTGAGAAAGCACAGCTATCCTCCACCGGGATAGTGGTACGCTTAGCTAAAGTAGAAACTGCTCCCTCCACCTTGGGGACCGTTTGCCATAAGTCCCGAGTGGTGGCGTCTATTGGAAACATCTTTCTAAATATTGGAGGGGGTGAGAACGGCACACCGGGTCTATCCCACTCCTTAGTAACAATTTCAGTTAGTCTCTTAGGTATAGGAAAAACGTCAGTACTCGCCGGTACCGCAAAGTATTTATCCAACCTACACAGTTTCTCTGGTATTGCAACGGTGTTACAATCGTTGAGAGCTGCTAAGACCTCCCCTAGTAAGACACGGAGGTTCTCCAATTTAAATTTAAAATTTGAAATATCTGAGTCCAATCTGTTTGGATCAGAACCGTCACCCACAGAATGAAGCTCTCCGTCCTCATGCTCTGCGAGCTGTGACGCAGTATCAGACATGGCCCTAGCATTGTCAGCGCACTCTGTTCTCACCCCAGAGTGATCACGCTTGCCTCTTAGTTCTGGTAATTTAGACAAAACTTCAGTCATAACAGTAGCCATATCTTGTAATGTTATCTGTAATGGCCGCCCAGATGTACTAGGCGCCAAAATATCACGCACCTCCCGGGCGGGAGATGCAGGTACTGCCGCGTGAGGCGAGTTAGTCGGCATAACTCTCCCCTCGCTGTTTGGTGAAATTTGTTCACATTGTACAGATTGACTTTTATTTAAAGTAGCATCAATACAGTTAGTACATAAATTTCTATTGGGCTCCACCTTGGCATTGGAACAAATGACACAGATATCTTCCTCTGAGTCAGACATGTTTAACACACTAGCAAAAAACTTACAACTTGGTTATAATCTTTTTTAGCAAAAAACGTACTGTGCCTCAAAGAGGTACTAACGATTAAATGACAGTTGAAATAATGAACTGAAAAACAGTTATAGCATCAAACTTTAAAACAACAAAACTTTTAGCAAAGGTTTGTTCCCATTAGTAAAATAACAATAATTAAATTTGACATAAAAAATACAAAGCAACGTTTTTATTCACAGTCACTATAAGAATTCTCACAGCTCTGCTGAGAGAATTTACCTCCCTTCAAAGAAGTTTGAAGACCCCTGAGATCTATCAGAGATGAACCGGATCATGCAGGAAATATAAAAGTAACTGACTGGTATTTTTTGATGCGTAGCAAAGAGCGCCAAAAACTGCCCCTCCCTCTCCCACACAGCAGTGAAGAGAAACGAAACTGTCACAATTAAAGCAAAAAAACTGCCAAGTGGAAAATAATGCCCAAATATTTATTCACACAGTACCTCAGCAATGTAAACGATTCTACATTCCAGCAAAAACGTTTAACATGATAAATAGTTATTAAAAAGGATTAGTGACCTTTAACAGAGTAGTTCCGGTGAAATACCATCCCCAGAATACTGAAGTGTATACATACATGTCATTTTAACGGTATGGCAGGATTTTCTCATCAATTCCATTCAGAAAATAAAAACTGCTACATACCTCAATGCAGATTCATCTGCCCGCTGTCCCCTGATCTGAAGCCTTTACCTCCCTCAGATGGCCGAGAACAGCAATATGATCTTAACTACTCCGGTTAAAATCATAGTAAAAAACTCTGACAGATTCTTCCTCAAACTCTGCCAGAGAAGTAATAACACGCTCCGGTGCTATTTTAAAATAACAAACTTTTGATTGAAGTCATAAAAACTAAGTATAATCACCATAGTCCTCTCACACATCCTATCTAGTCGTTGGGTGCAAGAGAATGACTGGGACTGACGTAGAGGGGAGGAGCTATATGCAGCTCTGCTGGGTGAATCCTCTTGCATTTCCTGTTGGGGAGGAGTTATATCCCAGAAGTAATGATGACCCGTGGACTGATCACACATAACAGAAGAAATTATGTTTTCCTTCCTAAGATAGGGAGAGTCCACGGCTTCATTCCTTACTGTTGGGAAAACTATACCCAAGCTCCAGAGGACACTGAATGAATAACGGGAGGAAACAAAAAGAAAGAGGCGTATCCTATTCTGAGGGCACCACAGCCTGCAAAACTTTTCTCCTGAAAGCTGTTTCAGCTGAAGCAAAAACATCAAACTTGTAAAATTTTAAAAAAGTATGTAAGGAGGACAAGGTAGTCGCCTTACAAATCTGACCCATAGAGGCCTTGTTCTTAAAGGCCCAATAGGAAGCCACTGCTCTAGTGGAATAAGCCGTTATCCTCTCAGGAGATCGATGTCCCACTGTCTCATAAGATAAGCGGATGACACTCCTTAACCAAAAAGATAGGGAAGTCGAAGTAGCCTTCTGCCCCTTACGCTTCCCTGAATAGACAACAAACACAGAGAAAGATTGTCTAAACTCCTTAGTAGCCTGAAGAAAGAACTTCAAGGCGTGAACCACATCCAAATTCTGAAGTAGGCGTTCCTTCGATGAAGAAGGATGAGGACACAAGAAAGGAACCACAATCTCCCGATTGATGTTGCGATCTGACACAACCTTAATGTAATGCTCGTGGGATATTCCACTAGCAGACCAAACTTGGCCATTAGTCTTCTTATGCCGGCGTCAAGTGGAATTATAGGAAATATCCCAGAGCAGAGAGAGAGTTTGTAAAATGAGGTAAGCAGTACTCACAGCAGGCAGGGCAGTACTCAGCGACAAAAGGAGGGTAATCCAGCAGTATGGCAGTTCAGGGGTAAACCAATAGAAGGACTGGGAACAGGCAGGAGTCAGCAACAAAAGGAAATCCAGCAGCATAACAGTTCAGGGGTAAACCAATAGAATTGTCAGACAGGCAGAGTTCATCAACAGTTAAGCAGTCCAGCAATTCAGGGGTTAAGGCAAGCAGAGTAGTCAAAACAGGCCGAGTTTATCAACGGTAAAGTAATCCAGCAATTCAGGCGTTAAGGCAAGCAGAGTAGTCAAAATAGGCAGAGTTTATCAACGGTAAAGCAATCCAGCAATTCAGGGGTTAAGGCAAGCAGAGTAGTCAAAACAGGCAGAGTTCAGCAACAGTGAATCAATACAGCAATTCAGCATAAAGATATACAGCACCCAGGAGCACAAGAAGTAACACCTATACTTGGGCACAGGTAAGAGAGAGACTGAGGCCTTTCCATAGGGAAGACAGGGCAGGTGGTGATGATGTCATCACCGTGCTGCAGTTACACTGCCTTATCCCTAGCAACAGGAGGAGTGCCTGTGTCCATGGCAACGACCACAGCAGAGGAGAAGTGTGACACTTAGAAAGAAAACCTAATTTAGTATGTAAAACTTTATCTGCATGAAAAATCAGATAAGGGGGCTTATATTGCGAAGCAGAGATCTCAGAAACACTGTGAGCAGAGGCAATAGCCAATAAAAAGAGAACCATCCAAGATAACAATTTAATGCTCAAACGGAACCTGTTGCAAAACCCGAAGAACAAGATTTAGGCTCCAAGGAGGAGCCCCAGATCTAAACACAGATCTGATCCCAATCAGAGCCTTAACAAAGGATTGCACGTCTGGAAGCTCAGCCAGTCTCTTGTGCAATAAAATCGACAGGGCGGAAATCTGTCCCCTCATGGAACTAGCAGAAAGGTCCTTCTCCAGCCCATAATGGAGAAAAGATAAGATCCTGGCAACCTTAACTCTGTGCCAGAAAAAAACACGCTCTTCACACCAGAATTAGTAGGTCCTCCACACCTTGTGGTAGATATGCTGAGTAACTGGTTTACAAGCTTGAATAAGAGTATACGTGACACTCTCAGAGAAACCTCTCTTGGCTAAAACTAAGCGTTCAATCTCCATGCAGTCCACCTCAGAGAAACTAGATTTTGATGAACAAATGGACCTTGTATCAGCAGGTCTCTGTGACAAGCTTACTTCCACGGAGGAGATGAGGACGTCATCACTAGATCTGCGAACCACGTCAGATCCTGGTGCTTGGGATAAGAGAACTCTTTTCCAAGTATATCTTCCATCCATGTGATCGAAGAAGACTGAGAAGGAACTCAGAGAATTCTTCCGCAATCAAAATTATGGTGCAATGGCAATGGCTAGAAGAGCCCCCAGAACCTTCGTAAAGATTCTTGAAGCAGTAGCTAGGCCAAACGGAAGGGCAATGAACTGGAAGTGCTGGTCCAGAAATGCAAACCTAAGGAACTGAAAGTGTTCCCTGTGGATTGGAACATAAAGGTAGGCGTCCTTCAGATCTATAGTGGTCATAAACTGGCCTTCCTGAATTAAAGGAAGGATGGACCTTATCGTCTTCATCTTGAAGGAAGGGACACTGAGAAATTTGTGTATGCACTTTAGGTCCAGAATTAGGCGCAAAGTTCCCTCCTTCTTTGGGACCATGAAAAGGTTTGAATAAAACTCCTAAGGAGGATAAATCCCAAACATACCCTAGAAAGGCATCCCTCTTTTCTGGTCTGGTAGACAGATTCGAGAGAAGGAATCTGCCCCTTTACAGATGAGATTTAAAGCCTAATTTGTATCCCTGAGATACCACCTCCAGGACCCATGGATCCTGTACGTCCTTGAACCAGGCGTCTGAAAAAAGACTTGTTCTTCTTATCTTGTGGTAGGAAGGCGCCCTTGAAATAATGGAGTCCAGGGCTGGACCAAATAAAATCTTTCCCTTGAAGGGAAGAGAAAGGAGTCTGGACTTAGAAGTCATATCTGCAGACCAAGACTTCAACCAGAGCAGAGGGATAGGACGGCAAAGCCAGAGGCCTTTGCATTTAGGCAAATAATTTGCGTATTCGCATCACAGATAAAAGAATTAGCAATTCTCAGAGCTTTAATTCTGTCTTGAATATCCTTGAGGGGAGACTTCCCCTTAATGAGTTCCGACAAAGAGTCGCACCAGTAGGTAGCCGCTCCGGCAACCGTGGCAACTGCAGCCGCCGGTTGAAACTAAAATTCCATATGTTGAAACATCTATCTCAGAAAGGTTTCCATTTTTGTATCCGTCGGCTCTCTGAACGAAGAACTATTCTCAAGAGGTATAGTAATTCGTTTAGCAAGCGTAGAGATAGCACCATCCACCTTAGGAATGGACCCCCACAAATCCAGTTTGAGAGTTTGGGAACAACTTTTTAAAAGTAGAAGAGGCGGAAAAGGAAGAACCAATTCTTTCCCATTCGTTCTTAATAATGTTCGCCATCTTAACTGGCACAGGAAAAGTCAAAAGGAACTTTCCTGTCTTCATAAACTCTGTCTAATTTAGGTATCATAGGTTCTTCAGGCAGCGCGGCCTCTGGAACCTCTAACGTAGACGGAACCTCCATTAATAAAAAACGCAAGTGCTCAATTTTAAATCTATAGGACAGTTCCTCCGAAAGCAGGAGGCTTAGACGCTAAGGACTCCGACCCAGAAAGTTCACCCTCTGAAGCTGCAGTGGTTAACTCATCATCGGATAACTGGGATACCCTCTAGGCAATCCCAGCCGCGAGACCGACACATAGGTCCCAAAAGGGGAAAAGTATAAAACCTCAACTAGGCCCATTACACCCCTGAGGAACAACAATTTCAGGACCTACTCCCAGCCGGGCCAGCCCAAGCTTCAGTAGGTACGAAAACAGGGGAACAGAAGAACCTTCAGCCATTCCACAGAGCTCAGGACCCCCCCCCGAAACTCCATAAAGACAGTTGACAAGGCTGAAGACCCAGAAGAGTCTAGCAAAGGCCCATACCGACGCAGAGCCAGCAAGACTCCAGATAGAACAGAACAACTCAGAGAGCACGCCTCTCTCCAAATAGGTTAAATCCTCCTTTCCATCCCATGAATCTAGGAAAAGTCCTAAACAAGGCCTCCATAGGAGAACAAGCCCCCCCTAAGAAAAAGGGGGGCATTAGAGACAGAGCACCTGTCCACGAGGCACAAGGCCACAGGCTGAATAAGAGAGCTCCCTCCAACGCAGATGAACCTAGAAGGAATCCCCTGAAAACCTAGCGCACAGAAGGGTGCATTGGCTGCAGCGGTTATCATATAACCCTTCGCCTGCAGAACCGCAAAGCCATCAGGTTACTTCAGCAAACCGTTCATTAAGCATAGGCAAAGCCAATGATTAGTGGCACTCAGGGAATCTGGTCAAACGTGACCAGATCTACTAGCCAGACCAAAGGTCATAGCCCACAATTCCCGGAACAGGAGAAACTCGAACCCGCCCTAGATCCTGAAAAGACCGGTAAAAACCTGCAACGGG
Source organism: Bombina bombina (assembly GCF_027579735.1). NCBI lineage: Eukaryota > Metazoa > Chordata > Amphibia > Anura > Bombinatoridae > Bombina > Bombina bombina. The sequence continues at coordinate 395,188,435 of NC_069504.1, read as the reverse complement.
ATCCACAAGGGAAAGCGCTGAGCAAAAAGCCCCAGCAACTGGAAGAACCAGGGCGATGACAGGTTCGAGCCCCCAATTGTTTAAGACAAACAATATCCCGGAAATTGAAACACCCCGTCTGACATAGAAAACAGACCCACAGGGAGATATTAATGTAATATCCAGGAGAACCCGGAGAACGAGAACACCTCGCAAGCCCTGACCCAAGGAAGAGACCACCCCATGACAAAGTGCAACGCTCCAAAGGAGCTAAGGCATCTCGAACCAGACACTAGAGCCCATAGGCGTTCAACTGCCACAAGACGTCCAACGCAAGGGAATACCACAAGGACAAGGTCACTATATAAGTTAGTCTCCACCTCACCATATGAGACAGATGAGTACCTGAAACCAAGGATGTGGAGCATCCCCAAATCCGGGAAAAATCCCAAGCAGAGTCCAAAAGAACTCTCTCAAAGGGAATTCAGGAGACCCAACTCATATGGAGGAACGGACAAAATCCAAAGGGTTTTAAAGAAGAGAACAACCCTCTCCCGAAGGGAACCCAGGGCCCCACAAGGTCTCACTGACAAGAGAACCACGGAAGGAACACGTTTAACAGGACAATTCCTAGAGCCTCCGAAAGGCCAAACCGCCTTAAACCAGCGGTAAGGAGGCGCTAAACCCTCAATCCTCCCACGTGAGAAAGAAGACTATAGGACCCGAGAGAATCTGAAGCAAAAGGAATGGCGCAGTGGAACGCCGCTGGCCCAGTCAACCCACTTGAAGGCTCAATAAGGACTGACACAATCCTTCCAGCCTCACGGACCCAAGAGTCCTCTTAGAATGATTAGCTGAACTTGTAAAATAAAAAAAAGAAACACAAATAACCAGCCAGGCAGAACAGGCCACGAGACAGAAGATCTGAACCCAAGCAGGACCAGCCTGCAACAGAGCCATAACTGTCAAGCTGCCTAAATCCTCCCTCAGAGGGGAAGATAATAACAGACAAAACATAGGACTTACATGTCTCTTAAAAACTTCTGCAGAAGTAAACAGCGAGAATTGATCCCAGAGATAGTTCCCGAAGGAAACATATAATCAAAATAAAAGTCATCCTAACCGAATAAAAGAAAATATAAGGCAGCCCCGTAGGCAAACGCCTAAGAAGAAAAAGGCATACCCTCAGGACCAGCCAAATGGAAAATCGACTATCAGAAATGAAATCAGCTCTCAACATACTATCCCACTCCCTCAAAAGCTCACAATCATCCAAAACCCACGTAGCCATAAATTTAGCTCTTTTGCCCCTGTTTCAGAGGACGAAGTTTCTGCCCTTAAACTATCCTCTCACCTCACTACCTGTCCCCTCGACCCCATTTTATTATCATCATCATCATCATGTATTTGTAGAGTGCCAACAGATTCCGCAGCCAACATACCCCATCCCCTCACAACTACTCCCCCTCCCTCCCTTCTACCCTTACCCCTATACTCACACACATCTTCAACCTCTCCCTCAGCACTGGTATAGCTCCCACATCTCTTAAACATGAATTAGTCACACCTATCCTCAAAAAACCTTCTCCCGTTCCACCCTCCCCATCCAACTACCGCCCTATTTCCCTACTACCTATTGCCTCAAAGCTTCTTGAAAAGCTAGTATATGCATGTCTATCCCATTTCCTTACATTAAACTCCCTCCTTAACCCACTGCAATCTGGATTTCACCCCCTTCACTCAGAGACCGCAATTGTTAAGGTTACCAACGACCTACTTACAGAAAAATCAAAAGGTCACTTCTCCCTGCTTATCCTCCTTGATCTGTCTGCAGCCTTTGATACTGTCGACCACCCTCTTTTGCTCCATACCCTCCAATCCTTCAGCATCTGTGACACAGCTCTCTCTTGGTTCTCTTCCTATCTGTCTAACCGTACCTTTAGTGTAGCCTTCTCTGGGGTATCCTCTGCCCCGTTACCTCTGTTGGGGTACCGCAAAGCTCTGTCCTCGGTCCCCTTCTCAAACTACACGTCCTAACTAGGTTCCTTAATAAAGTCACATGGGTTTCATTATCATTTGTATGCGACGATACCCAAATCTACCTCTCTGCACCAGAACCATCTCCTTCCTTGCTAACCCATGTCACTAACTCTCTCTCATATCTCATCTCGAATGTCCTCTCACTACCTCAAGCTAAATCTCTCCAAAACTGAGCTCTTTATTTTCCCCCCTTCTTCAAAAATCTCCACCCCCATGTCTCTATAACTGTTGATAACTCCATCATTACCCCAACCTCACATGCCCAATGTCTTGGGGTCACACTTGACTCAGATATTTCTTGGACAACTCACATTCAGTCCTTAACTAAAGCCTGTCGCTTCCACCTTAAAAACATTGCTAAAATTAGACATTTCCTTACACAAGACAACAAAGATTTTAATCCACTCTCATCCTTTCCTGTCTCGACATCTATCCTCTCTGGTCTCCCTAGCTGCCGCCTTGCTCCTTTACAATCCATAATGAATGCCTCGGTCAGGCTCAATCTTCCTTGCACGTCGCTTTTCATCTGCCGCAAACTCTCTGCCAATCCCTACACTGGTTTCCTCTTGTCTCCAGGATTAAACACCAAATTTTCACTCTGACACACTAAGCCCTCAATTGCATTGCTCCCCCTACATCTCAGACCTTGTCTCCAGATACTCTAACTCCCGTCCCCTTTACTCCGCTTATGATCTCCTAATTTCCTCCTCTCTTGTTCCCTCCTCACATTCCCAACTACAAGATTTCTCCAGACTGGCTCCCATCTTATGGAACTCTCTGCCTCGCTCCACAAGAATCTCCCCTAGTTTTAAAAGCTTCAAGTGCTTCCTTAAGTCTCTACTATTCAGGGACGCTTACAACCTACACTAACCTTCCTATCTCCACATGTAAGCCTATGAGCCCAGCTGTTTGTAGTTCACCTTCATAAGAGCCGACTACAACAGTGCAACACTCTGCAGGACCCTCTCTCCACATTTGATCCCTCTAATCATTTTTTATATACCACCTATGTCCATAGCTCTGCGGAACCTGTTGGTGCTCTACAAATACCTGATATTAAATAAAAAAATTAAAAAATCTTCCAACAAAAACTGGGAAGGATTTCAACAACCGACAATCAGGAGATTATGCCATCTCCACATATCTAATGAGGTGAACCATTCAAAGAAGAATACTGCGGATTCCCGTATCCGTTAAGGATAAGATACTCTAATAATTCAAAAACGTGTCTGAGTAAAACGCGAAGGCGCGCTATTCTGTAAAGAAAGGCACAAAACTCAGGGAAAGCTACACCCACAGGGAACTGTAGGCCGGGAGACCCAGGACAATCGGGCACGAGAACAAATGCAAATAAACGTCTGGGCTTTGTAGACTCATAAATAACCAAAAATATGTGAAAGCGAAAACGAGCTGCAACCTCCAGGGGGAATAAGCCTCCCTGCAAGGAGGGATAAACATAATCTGGGTTACCCCCGCATGTGTAATAGTAGGGAGTGGTATGGAACTTGCCTCTTGGAGGACAGAACCCCCTGGAGGTGGATGCCTCAGTGCACCCTTGATTCCCCGAACCCGAGGAACAAGGCGCTCTAATACGGCATATCGAACATAACTGATTGATCTGTGTCAACTGTGCCAATTCGCATTCTTCACAAGTCCAAGAATCTGAAATTTGAACAGTCAGCATCAGAATTCTCCATAACTGGATAGAGAATATAATAATATGGACTAAAGAAAAATCTAAACGGCACCTGACACCCACAATGGCTATGGGGCACTCACCACCTCCTAGAACCAGACACTAGCAGACCCAAATTTTTCAGTCGCCACACGGTCAGGAATGCGGAAATGGAAGACCAGAACGTAAACACGTCCAGTCACAAGGTGAACCGTACAGTCCAAAAAAAAAAGCGTGCCCAACAATAAGGTTGCGTCACTTCCAATGGCCCCTATGTTCTAAACCAATAGCCCAGTTAACACTACACATAAGCAGATTGAATCACATAAACATGATTTTAAAAAAAACCTTTTTAATAATCCCCCTCGGGAGACATTAACCCTTGATTCCAAGACCAAAGGAGCCTCACTGAGGCCCTATTTTTTATCTTAATAAAACCCGCAGGATAGTACCTTAAAGGAAACAAGCAAGATACAGTACATTCAGATGAAGTAACATGAAACTATCTTACCGGAATCTAGGCTGTGGAATAGGAACACGGCCCTTCAAGTGTGACGAATAGTAGCAGCGTCTCTGCCATGGAGAGAAGAAAGCAGACAGTGAAGCGAAGTTCAACAACGCCGATTGCTTGTGGAGGTGTTAATATGAGTTGGGATAGTTTCGCAGACACACTCTCCCTGCATCTCCGGACTCTAACTTTCATCCAGGCTCTCACTGAGTCTGACAGGATTACTTAAAACTCCCATCTCATGTCGAAGAGTACTACCCTCCATAAGAGACAAAACAAACTTCTGACACTTCTCTGCCAACCTCCTAGAACGAAAGGCAAAGAATGGCTGGGGGATGAGGGGAGTGGGAGGAGTATTTAAGCCTTTGCTGGGGTGTCTTTGCCTCCTCCTGGTGGCCAGGTTCTGATTTTCCAAAAGTAATGAATGCAGCTGTGGACTCTTTCCATTTATGAAGAAAAATGTTTTTTATTATAGAAAACGCACCTTTATACTCCCAATGGCTGGGGCACTCACCACCTCCTAGACCCAGACAATCAACAGAGGAAACCCTCTCCTCAGGTTCAAGTCTCAGCCGGAAAGGAAGAAATTTACATAGACTACACCCGGTCACATGGAGTGCAAGACAGTACTTTCCCTGTTATTACAAGTACAGTAAGTAATAGGAGCTGTGCAACACTTTCAAAAATTAAAGTGAAACTTAAAAGTGAAACCTTTTTGTTCAGCCACAAACACACAGTCTATCAGCCCAGGAAAAAAAATCACACAAAGCAGCCTGTAAATAATTAATATACTGATTAACACCAACTGTTCAATAAACCCCCTTCGGAGGATATTAACCCTGGATCCTATCAAGGTATAAAGGAGCCACACAGTGAACTTCTTATAACATTTTATGTGTAAAAATTGAAACGATCTTACCTCCAGGATCCATGCTGTGGAACAGAACACAGCCTCTCAAGTGTGACAGTCTTATAGCAGAGCTTCTGACATGCACTTTAGTGAGAGAAAGCAGGCAGTGCAACTTGTCAACACTGATTGCTTAGTAGCTGTTAGCAGTAGTCTGGATGGTTTCGCACAAATACTTTCCCTGCATCTCCAGACTCTAACTTTCATCATGACTACTTAAAACTCCAGTCCTATATCGAAGGGCAGATACCCTTTTTCAGGACTCTCTGAATATTCTGACACTTCTCTGCCACCTCCAAACTTCACGAAATGCAAAGAATGACTGGGGTAATAAGGAAGTGGGAGGGATATTTAAGCCTTTGGCTGGGGTATCTTTGCCTCCTCCTGGTGGACAGGTGTTATATTTCCCAACAGTAATGAATAAAGCCGTGGACTCTCCCTATCTTAGGAAGAAAATAGACTTTATTTATAATACAATATAGGTGATCTCACCTAGCTTGATATCACCATCCTGGGTTAGCAGCACATTTCCAGCTTTTAAATCCCGATGGATGATCTTGATGCTATGGATATAGATCAGGGCCTCCAACATCTGTCTGCAAATAGCTTGAATCTGGGGTTCTGTCAAACCACGGTCCAGTTCTGAAGGTAAAAAGGGTTAACTAATTAAAAGAGGATAATATAATACAGTAATGGGCAAAAGGAGGCACTGGGATAAAAAAAAAAAAAGAATGTCTTAAAGGTATAGAAAGGTAAAAAATTAAGGCCCAGACTTTTGCTGGAGCGCCAATTCCACTAGAAGTAAACTTTTTGCACACGTCAGGTTGCACTGGTATTATGAGTTGAAAGTAAAAAAAAAAACAGAATTTATGCTTACCTGATAAATTACTTTCTCCAACGGTGTGTCCAGTCCACAGCGTCATCCATAACTTGTGGGAATATTCTCCTCCCCAACAGGAAATGGCAAAGAGCACAGCAAAAGCTGTCCATATAGTCCCTCCTAGGCTCCGCCCACCCCAGTCATTCGACCGACGGACAGGAGAAAAAAACAGGAGAAACTATAGGGTACCGTGGTGACTGTAGTTAAAGAAAGAAATTCATCAAACCTGATTAAAAAACCAGGGCTGGCCGTGGACCGGACACACCGTTGGAGAAAGTAATTTATCAGGTAAGCATAAATTCTGTTTTCTCCAACATTGGTGTGTCCGGTCCACGGCGTCATCCATAACTTGTGGGAACCAATACCAAAGCTTTAGGACACGGATGAAGGGAGGGAGGCAATCAGGTTACCTAAACGGAAGGCACCACGGCTTGCAAAACCTTTCTCCCAAAAATAGCCTCCGAAGAAGCAAAAGTATCAAATTTGTAGAATTTGGCAAAAGTGTGCAGGGAAGACCAAGTCGCTGCCTTACATATCTGATCAATAGAAGCCTCGTTCTTGAAGGCCCATGTGGAAACCACAGCCCTAGTAGAGTGAGCTGTGATTTGTTCGGGAGGCTGCCGTCCGGCAGTCTCGTAAGCCAATCGGATGATGCTTTTCAGCCAAAAGGAAAGAGAGGTAGCAGTAGCTTTTTGACCTCTCCTCTTGCCAGAATAAACGACAAACAGATAAGACGTTTGTCTGAAAACCTTTGTTGCTTCTAAATAGAACTTTAAAGCATGTACTACATCTAAATTATGTAACAAACGTTCCTTCTTTGAAACTGGATTCGGACACAAAGAAGGCACAACTATTTCCTGGTTAATATTTTTGTTGGAAACAACCTTTGAAAGGAAACCAGGTTTAGTACGCAAAACAACCTTATCTGAATGGAACACCAGATAGGGCGGAATACACTGCAGAGCAGATAACTCAGAAACTCTTCTAGCAGAAGAAATAGCAACCAAAAACAGAACTTTCCAAGATAACATCTTGATATCTATGGAATGTAGAGGTTCAAACGGAACCCCTTGAAGAACTGAAAGAACTAAATTCAGACTCCAGGGAGGAGTCAAAGGTCTGTAAAAAGGCTTGATCCTGACCAAAGCCTGAACAAAAGCTTGAACATCTGGCACAGCTGCCAGTCGTTTGTGTAACAAGACAGATAAAGCAGAAATCTGTCCTTTTAGAGAACTCGCTGATAATCCCTTATCCAAACCTTCTTGGAGAAAGGAAAGGATCCTAGGAATTTTAATCTTACTCCATGAGAATCCCTTGGATTCACACCAACAGATATATTTTTTCATATTTTATGGTAAATTTTTCTAGTTACAGGTTTTCTGGCTTGAACCAGAGTATCTATGACAGAATCCGAAAACCCACGCTTAGATAAAATCAAGCGTTCAATTTCCAAGCCGTCAGCTGGAGAGAAACTAGATTTGGATGTTCGAATGGACCCTGTACTAGAAGATCCTGTCTCAAAGGTAGCTTCCATGGTGGAGCCGATGACATATTCACCAGGTCTGCATACCAAGTCCTGCGTGGCCACGCAGGAGCTATCAAAATCAAAGAGGCCCTCTCCTGTTTGATCCTGGCTATCAGCCTGGGAATGAGAGGAAACGGTGGAAACACATAAGCTAGGTTGAAGGTCCAAGGCGCTACTAATGCATCACTAGAGTCGCCTTGGGATCCCTGGATCTGGACCCGTAGCAAGGGACCTTGAAGTTCTGACGAGACGCCATTAGATCCATGTCTGGAATGCCCCATAATTGGGTCAACTGGGCAAATATCTCCGGGTGGAGTTCCCACTCCCCCGGATGGAATGTCTGACGACTCAGATAATCCGCCTCCCAGTTTTCCACTCCTGGGATGTGGATCGCAGATAGGTGGCAGGAGTGATCCTCCGCCCATTTTATGATTTTGGTCACTTCTCTCATCGCCAGGGAACTCCTTGTTCCCCCCTGTTGGTTGATGTAAGCAACAGTCGTCATGTTGTCTGATTGGAATCTTATGAATCTGGCCTTTGCTAGTTGAGGCCAAGCCCTGAGAGTATTGAATATCGCTCTCAGTTCCAGATGTTTATCGGGAGAAGAGACTCTTCCCGAGACCATAGACCCTGAGCTTTCAGGGAGTCCCAGACCGCGCCCCAGCCCACTAGACTGGCGTCGGTCGTGACAATGACAAGTCTGTAAAGTCCCCATTCCACTGTTTCAGCATGCACAGTTGTAATGGTCTTAGATGAATTCGCGCAAAAGGAACTATGTCCATTGCTGCAACCATCAACCCTACTACTTCCATGCACTGAGCTATGGAAGGACGTGGAACAGAGTGAAGAACTTGACAAGCGTTTAGAAGTTTTGACTTTCTGACATCTGTCAGGAAAATCTTCATTTCTAAAGAATCTATTATTGTCCCCAAGAAAGGAACTCTTGTCGACGGAGACAGGGAACTTTTTTCTATGTTCACCTTCCACCCGTGAGATCTGAGAAAGGCCAGAACGATGTCTGTGTGAGCCTTTGACAGAGACGACGCTTGTATCAGAATGTCGTCCAAATAAGGTGCCACTGCAATGCCCCTTGGTCTTAGAACCGCTAGAAGGGACCCGAGTACCTTTGTGAAAATCCTTGGAGCAGTGGCTAGCCCGAATGGGAGAGCCACAAACTGGTAATGTTTGTTCAGAAAGGCGAACCTTAGGAACTGATGATGATCTTTGTGGATAGGAATATGTAGATACGCATCCTTTAGATCCACGGTAGTCATAAATTGACCCTCCTGGATTGTAGGTAAGATCGTTCGAATAGTTTCCATTTTGAACGATGGCACTCTTAGAAATTTGTTTAGAATCTTTAAATCCAGAATTGGTCTGAAGGTTCCCTCTTTTTTGGGAACTACAAACAGATTTGAGTAAAACCCCAGTCCTTGTTTCACAGTTGGAACTGGGTGTATCACTCCCATTTTTAACAGGTCTTCTACACAATGTAAGAATGCCTGCCTCTTTATTTGTTTTGAAGATAAGTGAGACATGTGGAACCTTCCCCTTGGGGGTAGTTCCTTGAATTCCAGAAGATAACCCTGAGAAACTATTTCTAGTGCCCAAAGATCCTGAACATCTCTTGCCCAAGCCTGAGCGAAGAGAGAGAGTCTGCCCCCTACTAGATCAGGTCCCGGATCGGGGGCTACTCCTTCATGCTGTTTTGGTATCAGCAGCAGGCTTCTTGGCCTGCTTACCCTTGTTCCAGCCTTGCATCGGTTTCCAAGCTGGTTTGGTTTGTGAAGCATTGCCCTCTTGTCTAGAGGCTGCAGAGTTGGAGGCCGGTCCGTTCCTGAAATTGCGAAAGGAACGAAAATTAGACTTATTCTTGGCCTTGAAAGGCCTATCTTGTGGGAGGGCATGGCCCTTACCCCCAGTGATGTCTGAGATAATCTCTTTCAATTCTGGCCCAAAAAGGGTTTTGCCCTTGAAAGGGATATTAAGCAATTTTGTCTTGGAAGATACATCCGCTGACCAAGACTTTAGCCAGAGCACTCTGCGCGCCACAATTGCAAACCCTGAATTTTTCGCCGCTAATCTAGCTAACTGCAAAGCGGCATCTAAAATAAAGGAATTAGCTAACTTAAGTGCGTGAATTCTGTCCATAACCTCCTCATACGGAGTCTCTCTACTGAGCGACTTTTCTAGTTCCTCGAACCAGAACCACGCTGCTGTAGTGACAGGAATAATGCACGAAATAGGTTGCAGGAGGTAACCTTGCTGTACAAAAATCTTTTTAAGCAAACCCTCCAATTTTTTATCCATAGGATCTTTGAAAGCACAATTATCCTCGATAGGAATAGTAGTGCGCTTGGCTAGTGTAGAAACTGCCCCCTCGACCTTAGGGACTGTCTGCCATAAGTCCTTTCTGGGGTCGACCATAGGAAATAATTTCTTAAATATAGGAGGGGGGACAAAGGGTATACCGGGCTTTTCCCACTCCTTATTCACTATGTCCGCCACCCGCTTGGGTATAGGAAAAGCGTCGGGGTGCACCGGAACCTCTAGGAACTTGTCCATCTTGCACAATTTTTCTGGAATGACCAGGTTGTCACAATCATCCAGAGTAGAATGCACCTCCTTAAGCAGTGCGCGGAGATGCTCTAATTTAAATTTAAATGTCACAACATCAGGTTCTGCCTGTTGAGAAATTCTACCTGAATCAGAAATTTCCCCATCTGACAAAACCTCCCTCATGGCCACTTCAGATTGGTGTGAGGGTATGACAGAGTAATTATCATCAGCTCCCTCCTGCTCTACAGTGTTTAAAACAGAGCAATCGCGCTTTCTCTGAAATGCAGGCATTTTGGATAAAATATTTGCTATGGAGTTATCCATTACTGCCGTCAATTGTTGCATAGTAACAAGCATTGGCGCGCTAGAAGTACTAGGGGTCGCCTGCGCGGGCATAGCTGGTATAGACACAGAAGGAGATGATGTAGAACTATGTCTACTCCCTTCATCTGATGAATCATCTTGGGCAACATTACTATCTGTGGCAGTACTGTCCTTACCTTGTTTGGACGCTATGGCACAATTATCACACAATTTTGAAGGGGGAGACACATTGGCTTCCATACATACAGAACATAGTTTATCTGAAGGCACAGACATGTTAAACAGGCTTAAACTTGTCAATACAGTACAAAAAACGTTTTAAAATAAAAACGTTACTGTCTCTTTAAATTTTAAACAGGGCACACTTTTTTACTGAATATGTGAAAAACTATGAAGGAATTGTTCCACCACAGTGTCTTAAAGCACTCAAAGCATTGCACCCCAAATTTCAGACCTTTAACCCTTAAAATGACAAAACCGGAGCCGTTTATAGTTTTAACCCCTCTACAGTCCCAGCTACAGCCTTTGCTGCGACTTTACCAAACCCAGGGGGGTATACGATACCAAATGAAGCCTTCTAGGGACCTTTTCAACTACTTCCAGACCCATACACATACAGCTGCATGTCCTGCTCTCAAAAGTAACTGCGCATTAATGGCGCGAAAATGAGGCTCTGCCTACTACAAAGAAGGCCCTTCCTGACTGGGAAGGTTTCTAAGCCAGTGCCTGCCGTGAAAATAACTTCCCCAAAGTTATAAAGTGTGAATTTTAACCTCAAGCTGTATAAAATGCCCAAATAAAGCAATCGATCTAGCCCATAAAAGTGTCTACCAGTTTTATAGCCCATATTAAGCCCTTTATTCTGTTTGAGACTAAGAAAATGGCTTACCGGTCCCCATGAGGGGAAAAATGACAGCCTTCCAGCATTACACAGTCTTGTTAGAAAAATGTCTAGTCATACCTTAAGCAGAGAAGTCTGCTAACTGTTTCCCCCAACTGAAGTTATCTCATCTCAACAGTCCTATGTGGAAACAGCAAACTATTTTAGTTACTGCTGCTAAAATCATATTCCTCTCACAAACAGAACTCTTCATCCTTTTCTGTTTCAGAGTAAATAGTACATACCAGCACTATTTTAAAATAACAAACTCTTGATAGTAGAATAAAAAACTACAACTAAACACCACATACTCTTCACCATCTCCGTGGAGATGTTGCCTGTGCAACGGCAAAGAGAATGACTGGGGTGGGCGGAGCCTAGGAGGGACTATATGGACAGTTTTTGCTGTGCTCTTTGCCATTTCCTGTTGGGGAGGAGAATATTCCCACAAGTTATGGATGACGCCGTGGACCGGACACACCAATGTTGGAGAAAAAGTTATCGCTCTCACACTAACCCGCCGCACATGCAAAAAGCAGAACTTACAATATCATGCACGCATTCACATATTCCCCCATAGAAGTTAATGGAACAAAAACAAGTGGAAAAAACACCCAACTTGCTAGTAATACGAGTGCAATTTAACCTGCATGCAAACGATCCTGAAAAACATAATTTATGTAAGAACTTACCTGATAAATTCATTTCTTTCATATTAGCAAGAGTCCATGAGCTAGTGACGTATGGGATATACATTCCTACCAGGAGGGGCAAAGTTTCCCAAACCTCAAAATGCCTATAAATACACCCCTCACCACACCCACAAATCAGTTTAACGAATAGCCAAGAAGTGGGGTGATAAAAAAAGTGCGAAAGCATATAAAATAAGGAATTGGAATAGTTGTGCTTTATACAAAAAAATCATAACCACCAAAAAGGGTGGGCCTCATGGACTCTTGCTAATATGAAAGAAATGAATTTATCAGGTAAGTTCTTACATAAATTATGTTTTCTTTCATGTAATTAGCAAGAGTCCATGAGCTAGTGACGTATGGGATAATGACTACCCAAGATGTGGATCTTTCCACGCAAGAGTCACTAGAGAGGGAGGGATAAAATAAAGACAGCCAATTCCTGCTGAAAATAATCCACACCCAAAATAAAGTTTAATGAAAACATAAGCAGAAGATTCAAACTGAAACCGCTGCCTGAAGTACTTTTCTACCAAAAACTGCTTCAGAAGAAGAAAACACATCAAAATGGTAGAATTTAGTAAAAGTATGCAAAGAGGACCAAGTTGCTGCTTTGCAAATCTGATCAACCGAAGCCTCATTCCTAAACGCCCAGGAAGTAGAAACTGACCTAGTAGAATGAGCTGTAATCCTTTGAGGCGGAGTTTTACCTGACTCGACATAAGCATGGTGAATTAAGGATTTCAACCAAGATGCCAAAGAAATGGCAGAAGCTTTCTGACCTTTTCTAGAACCGGAAAAGATGACAAATAGACTAGAAGTCTTTCGGAAAGACTTAGTAGCCTCAACATAATATTTCAAAGCTCTAACAACATCCAAAGAATGCAACGATTTCTCCTTAGAATTCTTAGGATTAGGACATAATGAAGGAACCACAATTTCTCTACTAATGTTGTTGGAATTGATTTGTGGGTGTGGTGAGGGGTGTATTTATAGGCATTTTGAGGTTTGGGAAACTTTGCCCCTCCTGGTAGGAATGTATATCCCATACGTCACTAGCTCATGGACTCTTGCTAATTACATGAAAGAAACCCTATATCGCTTATGCCCAAACGTTTGTGCTCCACTCGTAATCTAGCCCTAAATGTGCATAGGTGCAGTTCAATCTGAAACTGAAGCATTTTAGAAGCAAAAATGCTTCTAATAATAGTTAGAAATGTTTTTCTGTGGCATAAGCACATATCCTTTGAGGGCCTGTGCACCAGTATTTAAACACCACATCTTCTTAGAGAATCAGCTGTAGCTGGTATGACACAAATTACGTTTTCAGAAGCAATACACACCACCACCAGCTCTCTGAACAGGCATGAATACAGAGGTGCATGGGGCCCTCACAAAACAGGAATAACGTTTATTAGAAGCATTTTTGCTCATGGAAATCTATTGCAAAACCTATTATATTTCAAATTGAAAATGTACCCATGCACATTTATATTTTGACCTTTCTATCCCTTTAAACACATATTTCCCTTTTACCTCAGAGATACCACTCCCCCACCATACAAAACATTTACTGATTAATTGTACAAAGGCCAGCTTATTTTAAAATGCCTGCTGATCTTTTGACAAATGATTAATAAAGCACCAGCAACTTGTATTTTATTTTAAAATATTTGAAGAAACAAAGGAAAGAAATGGATTGATATAAACAAGCAGAACAGATCAATAAAGCTTTAACCGAGAAACTATAAGAATTATTTCAATACTATAAATATAAAGAATACACTTAAGGGGACAGTCTACTCCAAAATGTTATTGTTAAGAAAGATAGATAATCCCTTTATTACCCATTACCCAGTTTTGCACAACCAACACAGTTATATTAATATACTTTTTACCTCTGTGATTACATTGTATCTAAGCCTCTGCAAACTGCCCCCTTATTTCAGTTATTTTGACAGACTTGCAATTTAGCCAATCAGTGCACTCCACAGAGTAAGCACAATGTTATCTATATGGCCCATATGAACTAGCGCTGTATAGCTGTGGAAAAACTGTCAAAATGAACTGAGATAATAGGCAGCTTTCAAGGGCTTAGACATTAGCATATGAGCCTACATTGATTTAGCTTTCAACAAAGCACATTTAATTATAAAAGTAAATTGGAAAGTTGTTTAAAATTGCATGCCCTATCTGACTCATGAAGGTTTTATTTTGACTAGACTGTCCCTTTAACCAAAAAAATAAATATAGGTATGCAAGCATAATGGTAGTATTAGGTACACAGAAAACAAAACGTGAAAAAGGGTGCAATCTCATACATACCAAGCATGACTGCATCCACAGCTCCACCTTGACAAAACTCTATCATAATCTAAAAAAAAAACAAAATAAAAATTAGAACAGAGATTACTGGGATAAACAGTTAAATTCACTTACAATAAAACTGATCACAACTGTAACCACAAACAAATTTGATAAACGCAGACATAGCTGAACACAAGAAAAAAGAAAAAAAAGAAACCAAAGGGGAATTACAATGTGCAAAAACATAATTTATGTAAGAACTTACCTGATAAATTCATTTCTTTCATATTAGCAAGAGTCCATGAGCTAGTGACGTATGGGATATACATTCCTACCAGGAGGGGCAAAGTTTCCCAAACCTTAAAATGTCTATAAATACACCCCTCACCACACCCACAATTCAGTTTAACGAATAGCCAAGAAGTGGGGTGATAAGAAAGGAGCGAAAGCATCAAAAATAAGGAATTGGAATAATTGTGCTTTATACAAAAAAATCATAACCACCACAAAAAGGGTGGGCCTCATGGACTCTTGCTAATATGAAAGAAATGAATTTATCAGGTAAATTCTTACATAAATTATGTTTTCTTTCATGTAATTAGTCCATGAGCTAGTGACGTATGGGATAGCAGATACCCAAGATGTGGAACTTCCACGCAAGAGTCACTAGAGAGGGAGGAATAAAATAAAGACAGCCAATTCCGCTGAAAAATTAATCCACAACCCAAATCAAAAGTTTCAATTTTTATAATGAAAAAAACTGAAATTATAAGCAGAAGAATCAAACTGAAACAGCTGCCTGAAGTACTATTCTGCCAAAAACTGCTTCTGAAGAAGAGAAAACATCAAAATGGTAGAATTTAGTAAAAGTATGCAAAGAAGACCAAGTCGTTGCTTTGCAAATCTGATCAACAGAAGCTTCATTCTTAAAAGCCCAGGAAGTAGAAACTGACCTAGTAGAATGAGCCGTAATCCTCTGAGGCGGGGATTAACCCGACTCCAAATAAGCATGATGAATCAAAAGCTTTAACCAAGATGCCAAAGAAATGGCAGAAGCCTTCTGACCTTTCCTAAAACCAGAAAAGATAACAAATAGACTAGAAGTCTTTCTGAAATCTGAGTAGCTTCAACATAATATTTCAAAACTCTTACCACATCCAAAGAATGTAAGAATCTTTCCAAATAATTTTTAGGATTAGGACACAAGGAAGGAACACTAATTCCTCTACTAATGTTGTTAGAATTCACAACTTTAGGTAAAAATTGAAATGAGGACAGCAAAACCACCTTATCCTGATGAAAAAAGGAGACTCACAAGAGATATCTAAAAGGAACAATACTTTCCATGAAAGTAATTTTAATGTCCAAAGAAAGCATATGCTCAAACGGAAGAGCCTGTAAAGCCCTCAGAACCAAATTAAGACTCCAAGGAGGAGAAATTGGCTTAATGACAGGCTTGATACGAACCAAAGCCTGAACAAAACAATGAATAACAGAAAGATTAGCAAATTTTTCTGTGAAAACAGCACAGAAAAAGCAGAGATTTGTCCTTTCAAGGAACTTGCAGACAAAAACCCTTATCCAAACCATCCTGAAGAAACTATAAAATCCTAGGAATTCTAAAAGAATGCCAAGAGAATTTATAAGAAGAGCATCATGAGATGTAAATCTTCCAAACTCAAAAATAAATCTTACTAGACACAAATTTACGAGCCTGCAACATAGTATTAATCACTGAGTCAGAGAAACTTCTATGACTAAGTACTAAGCGTTAAATTTCCATACCATCAAATTAATAATTTGAATTCCTGATGGAAAAAAACGAATGTTAAGATATAAGGTCTGGCATTAATGGAAGTGACCAAGATTGGCTACTGGACATCCGAACAAGAACCATATACCAAAACCTGTGCGGCCATGCTGGAGCCACCAGCAACACAAAAGATTGCTCTCTGATGATTTTGAAAATCACTCTAAAAAGAAGAACCAGAGGCGAAAAAATATAGGCAGATTGATAACTCCAAGGAAGTGTCAATGCATACACTGCTTCCGCCTGAGGATCCCTGGACCTGAATAGGCCCCTGGGAGGTTCCTTGTTTAGATGAGATGCCATCAGATCTATTTCTGGAAGCCCTCACATCTGAACAATTTGAAAAAAAACACATCTGGGTAAAGAGACCATTCTCCCGGATGTAAAGCTTGATTGACAGAGATAATCCGCTTCCCAATTGTCTATACCTGGGAAATGAACCGCAGAAATTAGACAGGAGCTGGATTTAGCCCAAGCAAGTATCTGAGATACTTCTTTCACAGCCTAAGGACTGAGAGTCCCACCCTGATGATTGACATACGCCACAGTTGTGACATTGTCTGTCTGAAAAACAATAAACGTCTCTTTCTTCAAAAAGAAGCCAAAAACTGAAGAACTCTGAGAAATGCACGGAGTTCCAAAATATCAAATGGTAATCTCGCCTCCTGAGATTTCCAAACCCCTTGTGCTGACAGAGATCCCCAGACAGCCTCCCAACCTAAAAGACTCGCATCTGTAGTGATCATGGTCCAGGTTGAATGAACCGAAGAGACCCGTAGAACTATATGATGGTGATCTAACCACCAAGTCAAAGATAGTTTAACATTGGGATTCAAAGATATAAAAAGTGATATCCTAAAATCCCTGCACCATTAATTCAGCATAAAAAACTGGAAAGGTTTCCTATAAAAATGAGCAAAGGGAATCGAATCCAATGCTGCAGCCATGAAACCTAAAACTTCCATGCATATAGCAACTGAAGGAAATAATAGAGACTGAAGGTTCCGACAAACGGAACCCAATAAAATTATCACTTGACTGTTAGAGACAAAGACATTGACACAATCTATCTGGAAAGCTAAAAAAGGTGACCCTTGTCTGAGGAATCAAGGAGCTTTTGATAAAAAGATCCTCTAACCATGTCTTGAAGAAACAACAAAAGTTGAATCGTATGAGATTCCACAGAACGAAAAGACTTAGCCAGTACCACGAGACCGTCCAAATAAGGAAACACTGAGAACATTGAAAAGCAACAAATTGGTAATACTTGTCAAAAAAAAGAGAATCTCAGAAAATTAAAATAATCTAAATGAAAACAGAAAATGAAGATATGCATTTATTGTATCTATTGTAAACAAATAATGCCCTCACTGACCAAAAGGCAGAATAGACCATATAAACACCATTCTAAAAGATGGTACACTTATATGACAATTCAAAAAGATTTTCTATCTTTGGGACAATGAATAGTTTTGAATAAACCCCCAAACCCTGTTCCTAAAATGGAACTGGTATAAATACCCCAGAAAATTCCAGGTCTGAGCAGCGCCTTGAGCCCCAACGGGTGACCAGCCGCGCTTCACAAGTACCCAATACATACAGGTCTGAAACTCACTTCAGGAAAGTGTGAGCCTTACTGGAATAGCTGGAATATGTGAGAGAAAAAGACTTCTCACAGGCGGTTTTACTCTGAATCCTATTCTGTACCCAAATCTAAGAAGTTTGGACCGAATCGAACCAAACAAATTTTAAAAAAAGTCTTTACCTGCCCCTTACCAGCTAAGCTGGAATAAGAACCTCACCTACATGCAAATTTGGGGAGCTGACTTTGATTTTTTAAATGGCTTAAATTGAATGAAGAAAACTTCCAATTATAAACATGTTACTTGGGGAAGAATTAGGATTCCGTTCCTTAGTAAGAACAAAAACTAATATAAGCTTAAGATTTAGTCTTAGAACTCAATCTTGAAGCCCAGAGTAACAGTAAAAGAATTGAATCAAATTGTGAACCAAATAATTGATTACCTTGGAAAAAAAGAAATATGGAATTTAGAAATCAAATTAGCATTCCAAGATTGAAGTCACAAAGTTCTTCTAGCTAAAAAAGCTAAAGACATAGATTAAACCTCATTTGCGAAAATATCAAAAAAATGACGACACAAATTAAATTATTAGCATGTTGATCAACTTAACAATGCTAAACAAATCATAATCCGATACTTGTTGCACTAAAGTATCCAACCAGAAAGTTGAAGCAGTTGCAACATCAGCCAAATAAATTACAGGTCTAAGAAAAGTACCTGAAAATAAATAATTTTCCTTAAATAAGATACAAGTTTCCCATCTGAAGGAAAAAAATAAATACTATTTGCTATAGGAATAGTAGTATGTTTAGCAAGAGTAGAGATAGCCCCATTAACTAGGGGGATCTTTCCTCAAAACTTAAAACTAACTGCCGGCAAAGGATACAATTTAAAAACCTTAAAGAAGGAATAAAAGAAAACATCTAAAACAGTGGACTTGAGTTAGTTATTAGTACAGCTCCACTCTGTGGCTCTGCTCACATTGATTATAGACTTTCCTCTTTACTCCTCTGTGTACCACTGCTTCCTAGCAATCAAGTAAGTACCCAAGTATACTTTACACAACCTTGTCACACATTAAATTATCTCATTTTCCATTTTTATACTTTTCAGTGGCGATATTCTCTAACTGAACCTGTATGATTTATGAACTTTTTTTTTGTCAGCCCTATAGCCACAAAGAGCATGATATTCCTTTGCATTGGAGCCTCTCTGAGAGTCATATCTCCACATAAAGACATCTGTGAGACTAGTGCTTAGACTCCTGACCCTGTATTTCCTGATAGTCATATAATGCACCCAAGAGACCTCAGATCAGACCACATAGCCCTGCAGACCCACTGTCTCAGACCGAAATTATGCATCAGATCAGATACCCTGGCCCTGCGCCGATTATGAAAACAACATTGACCCTGCACCTTATATCTTTTATATCAAATCAAAATAAATCAGAAAAAGTATTTTTTGAAACTGTGTTTCTTTAATATTGTGTAACTGTAAGTAGTGTAAATATTTCCCATTCCAATGTTCTTCACATACGGTATTTTTAAATAAATATATATATATATATATATATATATATATATATATATATATATATATATATATATATATACATACACATTTTCCTGTGACGTTTAATTTTTTATCCAGTTGAAATCAAGGCCGTTAGGGAACCAGGACTTTAGCTAAATCACCCTATTTATCGATAGAGCCTGAACAAGTTATTTAATTTTCTTCTGAAGTGTAAGCACCCCTAGATACTGACAGAGAGCAGGTGGGACCGCTCTCTATGATATTCATATCTTAGAGCAGTTACATGGGAGGAGCGAGGCACGGCAAAACTGAGGTTTTATATCACTCATATTTTATTTTTATAAAAAAGAATAAAAGAAATGAAAAAAAACTTAGCGACTTCCATCCAGTGCTCGACTCGTAATCTAGCACCATATATTTAACCCTGAGAAGGGGTAAAGCACAAATATAAGACCTGCTTGGGAGCTGCAAGCATTGCAGCTCTCAAGGACGACACAGCGGGCAAGCCAATCATGAGCAGCAGTTCCACGTAGCCACCAATCACCAGCTTTTTCAAACGTCAATGCTCCAATACTTGTCCATCTAAGCTTTTCTATGAGCTTAATAAGACATTAATTTAAATTTTTCATTTATGCATCAGAAAATCTTAAAGTGAATGTAAATTTTGATGCTAAAGCGCCCGGTTTTTAAAAATTGGATTAAAAACAGAGGCACTTTAATTCATCAAAATGTACATGTGAAAAAATACCTTTTAATCTTGACAGTCGCTCCAGCTTCCTCCGCCCGTCGCAAAGCCTCTTCCTGGGTCTAAAATGAGGAATCCGGCTTCCTCCAATCACGGTGTTGAATCAGATCGGAGGAAGCTGGAGCGGCTGTCAAGTTTAAAAGGTATTTTTTCATAACACAAGTGAAATGTACATTTTGATGAATTAAAGAGCCCCTGTTTTTAATCGAATTTTTAAAAACCGGGCACTTTAGCATCAAAATTTACATTACACTTTAAGATTAGATTATACATCAGAAGAAAGAAAGTGTGTATTAAAGACTTGTAAATGTGGTTTATAACCACAGCCAGAATCTCATTTTTACATTTAAATGTTACAAATGTTCCATCTATAGAGCACAATCCATGAAGCGGGAACTAAACCTTTTAAAAAGAAACCTTTATGTCCTAATGTGTGAACAATCCCTTAAAGATTGCACACCAGATACAGAAAACAAAGGAAATTTCTACTACTTTATAAGTTAGATCATTCTTACTTGGTATAATATACTAAAAAAAGATTAGGAAGAATTTCTATAATTATGTATATGAATATCAGAATAAATCAAGTAATGCAATTAAAAGTATTTGATATATGTTATTGGTACATTTGAAACACAATGAGTCAAGCTACTTTTTCACACCCTGAAACAAATCTTAATATCTGTTTACAGTTAATTAAGGTTAAGAAGTGGAAAGACACTTCATGCTTCCGGGATGAAGTGGTTTTCCAAAATTATGTGTTGGATGCTCAGCAAATGTGCATTTTATGGTTAGAATGCCACCTTATTGGCTCTGTGTTTGAACACGTAGCTTGCTGGAATATGTATGTTCTGTATTAACACAAGGAACGTTAAGTCGTTGACACATTGGAATGTTGATTTTACCTGCAATAAGTTTTTCATTTGGAACTACAGTCCAGCAGGTATCTATACTTATGCCCAAGATTATGTCTTCTTGAAAGCTGTCAAAATGAATCACTACACACAACTTGGATGTGCATCAAACCCTTTGAGGCGTGTTATTTAACCCCTTAGTTACCAGAAATTTCAGAAAAGACCTTGCCCAAAATACCAGGGAATTTTTTTATTTTTATTTTTTTTTAAAAAACAGAAATAGTCTTGTTTGTTTTTTGCTTTTTTTTTACCTGTAAAAACGATATATATATTTTAAAGTAGATAACCCAAGGTATTGATCTATGCCCATTTTGGTATATGCCACCATTTCAACGCCAAATGCGATTATATAAATAAATAAATAAATAAATAAATAGTTAACTTTTCCCCAAACTTTAGGTTTCTAAATAAAAATATTTACATACCTCTTGTGCAATCAAGACACAAATATCAGGCATACATGGCTTTCCCATTGGTTTTTGGTAGTTAGAAGGCTGTTAATTGCAGCTGAGCACCACACTTCTATTATCAGCAGTGAAGGGGTTAATCAGGTAGCTTAGCTTCATTTTAGCTGTAGTGTAGAGATTACCCTTCCACCCGACACCTCATATCCCCTGTTCCCTAACTGACCCCACCCCCAAACAGCTCTCTTCCCTCCCTCACCCCCCACTAGTCACCACCATCTTAGGTACTGGCAGACAGTCTGCCAGTATACAGTTTAGGTGTTTTTATAATAACCCGTAACCCTCCCACCTCCCTGATCCTCCCCATATAGCTCTCTAACCATCTCCCACTAATGGTGGCCATATTTAGTTATATGTTTTAGTTATTTTATTTTTTATTATTTTTATTTTTCTGTAGTGTAGTGGTCCTTACACCTCCCCCCACCCCAGTGATCGTTAGTTAGGGCCTCCCATCCACTTTTTTATGTAGTGTATCTTTCCATCCCTACCTCTCCCTTAAAACATTTTTCTGTAGCATAGGGCCCCATCCCACTCCCTCCTCCTCTGTGCCGCTCACCTACCTTCCCTCCCACACCTCCGACCAACACAAGAAGCTGATCACAGTGTCATTGTCTCTAACGATCAAGCATCTACCTTTATATGGAACTGGAGCACTTATCGTGCTCTGGTTCCATATGTCAGCAGATGCCTGGGAGTGCAGGAACTCCAGCTCTTGGCTGTAACTTTATAGCCCAGACTGCGGGAGCTTCCTGCAGTTCCAATGTATATATAAGTTATGCGGTACGATGAGCTTTGTAACGCATGACCTATATATACGTCCTATTGGGTAAAGGAGTTAAAGGGATATGAAACCCACATTTTTTCTTTTCTGATTCAGACAGAGTATGCAATTATTTTTTTTTAAACCAAAAATTTTTATTGACACAAACTTACAGGAAGTAAAACAATGCCTTTGAATATTACATAAATAAGTCATCAGTAAGTGGATACAACAAACATGTAGGTATATTATAGGAATGGAGAATGGAAATAGGCATAAAATAAAGGGTCTCTTTTCGATAGGGAGTCTAGAAGAGAAGCGTGTCAAATAGCTGTGTCTGCTGTTAGTGGTGTAATGATAATTGCATCTATAGATTAATGAAGTTGAGATAAACGGAATAAGTGAGAAATGAGGGCGTGGAGGAGAGAAGAAGGGGGAAGAGAGAAAGAAAAAGGGAGAGGAGGGGGGAGAAGGAAATGCTTTAATAGGGAGGCTTGGGACTTGTGTCCCACTTTGGGAATTTCATAACCCATGGGGACCAAATCTCGTGGAAGGAGTCAACCTTGTCTAGGACTTTGTACGAGTACTGTTCCATTTGTCCGACAAAGTGTACAGTGGAAATTACTTGTGAAAGGGAGGGCGACCTTTCCTCTTTCCAAGCTCTGGCGAGAGTGAGTTTTGTGGCCATGAGGATATAGATTGTAAGGGCCTCCCCCAGAGTATGCAATTTTAAACAACTTTCTAATTTACTTATATTCTCAATATTTCTTTGTTGTATTGGTTTCTTTTGTTGAAAAGACGGGACATATGCTTAGGAGCTGGGCCATTTCTGGAGCACTATATAGCAGTCGTGCAAGAATGTTATCCATCTGTAAGACCACTAGGTGGCAGCACTATATTCTGCCATGTAGTGCTCCAGATGGCTACCTGGCTATCTCTTCAACACAGAATATCATGAGAACAAACTAAATTTGATAATGGAAGTAATTACAAAACTTTTTTAAATGGTATGCTCTGTCTGAATCACAATTATTTTTTGGGGGGTTTCATATTCCTTAAAAAAAACAAAAAAAAACACTGATTATTTACCAAGGTGAACATCTATACAAACAATTTCCACATATATGGAGTATAGCTCCTTAGCTGATGAGTTGAAAGTCCAGCACAGACTATTGTATTGTAAAGGCATTATTACATTTGTAAATGGTGATTTTGGTTATCTATACCTTTTATGAGGTTTCCATGCAAAATATATACTATATATATATATACAAACACACACACATATACATACACACACCATCAATTTAATAAACTATTGACATTAAAATTAATTTATTTCGAGCCTAGTAATTGTTAGGACCCCTTGTTTAATTTTTGTAAAAAAAAAAAATTAATAGAAGAACTTGCTTAAGACAGTACCCAATCTGTGCCTCTTGTTGCTTCCGTGCTCTGCTGTACAGGATGTCTGCAGATTACAATGTGCAAGAGACTGGGTATTGTCAGAACTTCGGTTCATCCACACTTAGATTTAACAGTTTTGTGGCCTGCTTCCTCCAGATAACAGTTTGCTCCTTGAAAGGAAGTATTGCAATTTTATTCCATCTCTACTTTAAAAAAAAAAAAAGAAGAGACAACCTCAAATATTTAACCTGCATTTGAAGCCTTCCCTGGGGATCTTGATAATTTACTAAACGTTAAAACACTTAGACAAATGACAACAGCTTTCAGTTCAGCTCAGCTATCCATTCCTAGATCCGGACAATAGACTTAAATAATGCAAAACCAGATCATTTTAATGTAGTGTAGGACTCAGCAGGACTACTTCTTTTCACACTGTATGGTGTAACTTTTTCCTTTGATCAGCTTAAAAAAAAAAATAGAACAGTAACAAGTTTAAGATAAAAAAAAGTTAATTTTACCTCTTAAAATGTGTGGTTTTAAAAGGCAAACAATGCACAACTTAAAAAGTTATTTTTACAATGAATACCTTAAATGGACAGTATTGTCAAAATTAAACTTTCATGATTCAGATAGTGCATGCAACTTTAAACAACTTTCCAATTCACTTTTATCATCAAATTTGCTTTGTTCTCATGGTATTCTTAGTTGAAAGCTAAACCTTGATTGGCTCATATACTAATTTCTAAGACTTTGAAGGCTGCCTCTTATCTCAAAGCATATGAACGTTTTTCACTGCTAGAGGGTGTTAGTTCATGTGTGCCATATAGATAACATTGTGCTAACGCCTGTGGAGTTACTTACTCCAATATATATATTTTTTATGCTCCAATATGCCCTGTTATTGTGCTTTGTTGTATATTATTTTTGGGCATAGTTGAGCCCTTTTTTTCTAACACTGCTTCTACAACTGGTATAGATTAGATTTCTAAAGCTGATCTCCACAGCAGTTAGGGAGAATTTTAATGCACACATTTGCAGGAGAACTGCAGTCCGCTATAGGAGAAAAGAAAAGATAAATTAAGTAGAATTAATGAGGCGTACTAGGAATTAACTCATTTTTGGCGCACCTGTGCTTCAAGGAGAACGGGAACAGAATAAGAGAATTTTGCAGTCGATGTTGCCCAATTTTAGGTGCATTTTTGAATGATAAATAGGGGCATTTATTTGTGTGTGCCCCTTTTTAAGAGCAAATATAGGAGAATAGCAATGTTAAATCTTGACCTTAAGATCATAAAGTCCAGTAGAAGGCATAACGAGACTAACATATAGTCTGGATAGTTCAAAGATGGGTATGAAAATCGTGTGCTTCGCAACATATATGCTACAGTTAACTCCAGGCTGTCGGACATATTTTTGATCCCCTTACTCCATACTACAATTTACAAGACCGCTCCAGGCTCCCTTACCCACTAACATCCACGTTTATCAGTAGAGTGAGCCTAGAGTCAAGACAAGGTTACCTATATAGATGGCACATTCCTATGCCAGCACTTCTTAGCAACGGAACAGTAGCAGTATCCTAGAGGTGTCTCCAGGAGCTCTGATCCTTTGCCCTTCGCAATGCTGCCAGCCACATAAGAACAAGTGTCATCGGCATTTGCAAACCGGCTAGTCTCTGAGGCACATGGAGTCCAGACATCAGGAGCAATCTCAACGGATCACAATGGACAATAGGTGAGTGAAAAGATCAAAAAAAAAAAAAAAAAGACCCATCAGATCGCCAGTGTCACCCCCAGAACATCAGGTAGGCATTTGCACTTTCTCCACTTTCATTTGTCTAGTAATCTGTTTACTTAACCGCACCCCTATGTTAGACACTGATCCTTTTTAACTGCAATACTTGACAACTGGCGACACATATGGGGCTTGAGTGACACCAATTACTCCATTATTGGGCATTATTGACAGTAGGATATCTGGCACTCTCTCTTTTACTTGCTTGCACTCCTTCAATTGGCAAGAAGATGAAGGACTGATCTCTTTCTCCAATTCACCAGCCATTCCTAGATTAGACTTCGTTGAAGTTGCCCGGGGCTTGAGCTAGGTTAGGAAGGAAAATTTGATAATAGGAGTAAATTAGAAATTTGCTTAGATTCACATGCTATATCTGAATTATGAAAGAAAAAAATTTGGTTTCATAACCCTTTAAGTATGCGTTGCTCAATTTTATTAAAATGGTCAATGAGCAATGTTTCAATACTTACAGTAAGTTCAGTTCGCTGCTTGAAAAAGTTATAAGCTCTCAACAAACTTAGGCATTTGCAATTAAATCTCAAAGCTCTCCTTACTCCCAGAGATGCATATAATAAGTAGCATAGTTAGCAGTCCAAACACAACTGTGTAAAGCTGCAGAAGTTATCAGTGTCTATGCACTATTTACCGGGGGGTGGGGGGAGCCTCTCAAAACTCCAGAATGGCTAGCAAAGGTAGAATTCCCAATAATATACTATTTGAATCCGCTTGATCTGTAGACTTTAGATATCAGGGTGAATTAGAAGATAATTTGTGATCCACTCAGAGCAATCGATATTGCAACCATTTAAGGTGCTGCCTAGAGACACACCCTCTGCCCAACATTTTTGTTGATAGTGGGGAACCTCATCAGAGAAACATGCTGGTGGGTCAAATGCTTTTAAAACTCTCCTCTTCCGCTGCTCTACATTAAAATGACTACTGCATTAGTTAAACTGTGTCCAGACATAAATAATGTCGCATTTGGGAGCCACAAACTTTGCAGCTCTTGAGCAGGACACAATTTGGCACTCAGCAAAAAGTGGAGGTTGCACAAGGCTTGTGGGAATTTACCTTTGTGTTTAACCTCACTGTGTGGGTGAAACACATATTAAGCATGAGTCATTTTTGCATTAGAATGCTGCTTTAAAATAAACGTTCTCTCTAAAGTTTGCCTAGACCAGGTCTCGACAAACCTAGGGTCCAATTTTACTGATCACAGATTACTGTGCCTAAATCAGGGTTTTAATGATCAGAGAAACCACTTTAATACTAGATTGAGAGTTCAATCGCCATGCCATCAAATTTATAGTTTTGAGGTCTTTATGAATATGTGACCTTGAGAAAGAAGGTCCCACCTGAGAGGAAGACGTCATGGCAGACTGGAGGACATTTGGACTGGATCCGCATTCCTGTTTGATCCTAGATATGTCACCCTGGATAGCAAAACAAAAAGGAGGATTGATGTTAAATTAGACTGAACAACCAAAGACTCACTAAGGCATCTATGACAGTTGCATGTGGATCCAATAACGAGATCTTCCACAATATTGGGGTAGCGTGTAATTCAAGAGAGATGCCATGAGATCTATTTCTGGCATGTCCCAACATGCCAAAATCTGGTTAAATACCTCCTGATTCAGTGACCATTCACCAGGGTGAAAGTACTGATGGCTAAGAAAGTCCGCTTCACAATTGTCTACACCCGCAATGTAGATTGCTGAAATCATGCAATGATTGTGTTCTGCCCAGGTTATAATGCAGGCTACCTCGTTCATTGCTAAGGCACTTTAAGTTCTGCCTTGGTAATTGATGTAAACCACAGCAGTGACATTGTCTGATTTAAACTTCAAGATTGGCAAGCCCTAGAGAGCTTTGAAGTTCATGGAGAATTCCTGGATGTTGATAGGTAGCCTCACTGAGGAGACCAAACTCCCTGTGTTCTCCATGACCCCCAGACTGCACCCCAACTAATCAGGCTGGTGTCTGTGGATGGCTGGAGGAAGGAGGCCACCTAAATAAGAGATTGGTGAGTCTGTCACCATGACAGGGACAGCCTTGTTTGAAGTCTAGGGATATATGCTGAGACAGATCTTTGTAATTTCCGTTCCACTACTGCAACATTCACAGCTGTAGAGGACATAGATGGAATATGGTAAATGGAATGGCATCTGAAGCCACTACTATGAGAACTACCACTTCCATGCATTGAAGGACTGAAGGAAGAGAAGTGAGTTGGGAGAAGAACACATGCCTTTCCGCAACTGGAGCCTGTGCTGATCAATAAAAGACCATTTCATTGACACTGAATTTATTCTGTGACCCAGGAAAGAAACCGTGGTCTGAGGAATCTTTTAAAGGTTGTAAGGTTGAGTCTTCAACCGTGAATGCGAAGGAACTGAAGAACTTTGCTTTTATGTCCTTGCCATTTGGAGAGAGGGTGTCTATACCATAATGTTGTCTAGAAATTGAGCTACTGCAATCCCATGAGCTCTTACTACCAACATTAGTGCTCCAAGAACCTTTGTGAAGATTCTGGGAAGCTTCAAGGTCTATTATACATAGAATACAAAAAATGAGAGGGCGCTAATATCCAGGAAAATCAACACACTTAATCTGTGGATACTATAGTGTAAAAATTACGAGAGATAAGGTATATAAAAGTTTTACTTCAATAAATCACAGTAAAAAACAACAAGGGACGTCTCCCTAAATGAAATATATATAACTTACATATATCATAAACAGTGCAAGTTTATTAAAATACAAAAAATAATAATCAAAGAAAAAATATAATATAAATGAATGAATCTTGCTAGAATACCACCCTAAGCAAAAAAGGTAAAGAAAAAGGTATATGACCTATAATGAAAATACATAAAATTCATAAAAACTGTAGCTCCAAATGTCCGTTATTATGGTAAAAATGATATTGTCCGTAAAAATCCAATCTAAGATAAAGTTGATGTTCAAGGATATAGTTGATATAATAACTAAAATGTTAGTTGATACTTTTCGTTATTTTCTATGAAAAGCTGGATATATTGCAACTATGTTGCTGAAAAAAAGGTAATGCGGTGCTTAGGACAAAATGTATGATCCACCTTATGTCAGGAGTGTATAAAAACACTTACGTGTGTACATTTAGAACAGTATGTTCCAAGTAAGCCAAAAACAATGTCAGAATTAGCACTCCGAGGCACCTTGCCAGACCACCTAGAGTGTGGTATAATCTGTATGACACTGCTCACCTTTATAAAGTAAATATTAGCGGTCGCTTCACAGTGTAATAGGACAGCCTCAGTTCGTAACTGAACTTCCACACTTGCCGCTTGTATGATCTCCGATGTCAGCGTCCCGCTGGAGGACCGCCACTCCTTCCGTCTCTTAGAATGATTAGGAGCCCGGCAATGATAGAAATAACTTAACCTGCGGAAACCCGCACTTAGCGTATGACACGCGCGGGTAAAGGACTAGGTACCTTGTATGAATTGTTCTTGCAGGACAAACAACTTCTTTCCTTCTACAAGTTTCACCCAACGTAGGGCTTTATCAAGATATACATGCCAAAGCGGCTCTGGCCTTTAAAGGATTTTGTAGGACATAAGAAAGGAGAAATGTTTCCCGGAGGAGGACATGACGAAATGCCAATGTGGTACCCTTGGGAGATGGTGTTTAGTACCCAAGGATCCTGAAACTATGCTTCTCAGGTTCTCTGAAAAAGGTTCAATCTGATTACCTCCATGCACATTTAGAGTTCTTAAAGTGCTTGGAGAAACCAGGTTTTCATAAGGACTTGGCGTTGTCTGACTTTTGAGTCACTGTGGAGGAAGATATGCGAGTCTTAGACTGATGAAAGGAGAATAGGTTATCAGCAGTGACTGCTACAATACCAGCACCCAGCCCATGTTTAAACAAAATCTTTCTTTGAAGCGGAAGGAAAACAAGTCAACTTTAGGATACCATGTCAGCAGACCAAGGTGTAGATTTATTAAGCAGCGGATGTTGCTTTCTACCCACAAAGTTTCCAGCTCACTGCAAACTTAAGTTAAGAAGCAGCGGTCATAAGACTGCCGCTCTTTAACTCGTCCACCGGGATGATTTACACCCCCTGCTAGCGGCCGATTGGGTGCGAATGTGCAGGGGGCGGCATTGCACAAGAAAGCGCATGCTGTCGACATTTAGCGATGCCGAGCGGATTCGCTCTGCATTTGTTAAATATACCCCCTTGGCTTGAGCACTAAAGCTATTCTAGACAAAACAGTAATTGCAGCACTCTTCACATAATGAGTCATCTCAATCGCTGCATCACAAATACTAGCAATACTTAATTTCTTCTATGGAAGCTTCCTCAGTAAGGTGGTCAGAAATATTGTCACACCACACTGCAGTAGACAGATGTTTAGCTGCCTTAAATAATTTATCAATCTTCTTAAATAGATTTTTGTTTTTTTTTGCAGTAGAAGGATTACCAATTCCCCTCTCTTCATCAGGGTATCAACACTGGTTGTTCCTGATGTATATGCCCGATAGAAGTATAAGTCATGTAAAGGATCTGCTCTGCCCCTTGAAAGTGTCTGCTGACCTGATCGCGGTCATGCCTCCACCAGTTAAGCACAATCGCATAGTGGATACAATTCTTTCAATTTAGGAGACAGGTCAGAAGAACTACCTTGGGGATAACCCAGATGAGTTATGATTCCCAGACAACTCTGCTGTAGGAGCAGCACAAACAGGAACACAAAGAGT
Organism: Bombina bombina; assembly: GCF_027579735.1. Classification (NCBI taxonomy): domain Eukaryota; kingdom Metazoa; phylum Chordata; class Amphibia; order Anura; family Bombinatoridae; genus Bombina; species Bombina bombina. Next base: position 395,158,403 of record NC_069504.1, on the reverse strand, counting down.
TAACCCTCCTCAGGGCAACATAGAAATAATGGCAAAAAGTTAAACTAAAGCCCCTAGAAGGGTTTGAGAAAAAGTGGGTACTGTTGCTTTAAACAGAAAAAAAAGCACTTTAACCCCTTAATGACTGGACCATTTTTCAATTTTCTTACCCTTAATGACAATGGCTATTTTTACATTTCTGTAGTGTTTGCGTTTAGCTGTAATTTTCCTCTTACTCGTTTACTGTACCCACACATATTATATACCGTTTCTAAAGATACCATTATTTTCATCATATCTTATAATTTACTAAAAAAAAAAAATGATAAAATATGAGGAAAAAATGGAAAAAACACACTTTTTCTAACTTTGACCCCCAAAATCTGTTACACATCTACAATCACCAAAAAACACCCATGCTAAATAGTTTATAAATTTTGTCCTGAGTTTAGAAATACCCAATGTTTACACATTCTTTGCTTTTTTGCAATTTATGGGGCAATAAATACAAGTAGCACTTTGCTATTTCCAAACCACTTTTTTTCAAAATTAGCGCTAGTTACTTTGGAACCCTGATATCTGTCAGGAATACCTGAATATCCCTTGACATGTATATATTTTGTTTTAGAAGACATCCCAAAGTATAGATCTAGGCCCATTTTGGTATATTTCATGCCAACATTTCACCGCCAAATGCGATAAAAAAATAAAAAAAAGTTCACTTTTTCACAAATTTTGTCACAAACTTTAGGTTTCCCACTGAAATTATTTACAAACAGCTTCTGCAATTATGGCACAAATGGTTGCAAATGCTTCTCTGGGATCCCCTTTGTTCAGAAATAGCAGACTTATATGGCTTTGGCGTTGCATTTTGGTAATTAGAAGGCCGCTAAATGCTGCTGCGCACCACACGCGAATTATGCCCAGCAGTGAAGGGGTTAAATTAGGTAGCTTGTAGGGAGCTTGCAGGGTTAATTTTAGAGATCAGCCTCCCACCTGACACATCCCACCCCCTGATCCCTCCCAAACAGCTCTCTTCCCTACCCCACCCCACAATTGTTCCCGCCATCTTAAGTACTGGCAGAAAGTCTGCCAGTACTAAAAAGAGTTAAATAAAAGTTTTTTGTTTTTTTTTAAATAAAAATAATAAAATATTTTAGTTGTGATGGACCCCTGCCTTAGCACCAACCTCCCTGATCCCCCCCTCCAGCTCTCTAACCCTCTCCCCTACCTAATTAACACCATCTTGGGTACTGGCAGCTGTCTGCCAGTACCCAGTTTGGCCCCACAAACCAAAGAATTAAAATTTTATTTATAACTTTTATTTTGAATTATTTCTGTAGTGTAGCAGCCCCCCCACAATACCCCCACCCCCTCCCAGATCCTCTTATATGTAAAGAAAAAATATTAACTTTTTTTTCCCCTTCCTTACTTCATTGGTGTCAGTGTGGCTAATGTGTGCACGTGCACGCGTGCGACCGCCCGTGCATGCGCGCACACGCTCCCTCCTCCCACCCAGACAACGGTACCATCGGCACAATTACTACCGGTGCAGAGAGAGCCACAGAGTGGCTCTCTCTGCATCGGAGTCTTGTAAAGGGGTATTGCAGGATGCCTCCATATCGAGGCATCACTGCAATACCCTCAGAGCTGCTGGAAGTGATTGTGATCACTTCCAGCACTCTGTTAGACAACTGACGTACCAGGTACGTCTATTGTCATTAACAGTTAGTTTAAGGGGTTAAATACAAAAAAAAAATACAGTTTTAGATAAGGAGTTAAATTACACAAATGTAGCCTAACTCTGTATACAAAAGTGCTTACAACTCATAAGGGTACAAGAGACAGCAATGCTGCATATAGACAAAATTGCCACCGCTCTGTGTAGAGAAAGCACGCTATTTTGGTGCCAAAAATTTATCCCTCAGCTCCTAGGAGAAGATTTAGTATAAAAATAAAAATGTTATCCCCAAAGATGCTAAAAAAAAAACTTGGATCGCATAGGGAAATGCTACAGTGAAGGACCGGGGCATTAATATTTGCTAAAGCCGACAATGATATATTTAAAAACACAGTACCTGTGATAATGGTGCAGAGTACTTACCTGTCAGCACTTTAGTCTACTGAGCTCATATTAGCTGCAGAAGACTGTTTTCATTAGATGGGCCCATCCAGGCAGTGCAAGCAAAGTGCCAAGGAACTGGTAAGATTTTAAGGAGCAGCACACTGAAGACCATAGGACTGGTGGGCATGATGGGAGAAGATAATCACTGGCTGGATAAAACTCCCGTCTTCCCATCTGCCCATGCAGGTTCTCCATGGGGCAAAATGGGTCTCAGACAAAGTGTAGATCAGCACATCAGAATTCATCTCACTCCTTGCTGGAGGCAAAAAATTGAGGTATTATGGGAAAGTATGTGAAAGTTCTGCTATGTTGGGTATTGTTGCCTTATCAAAGTGGATGCAGTTTAGTCCCACATGTGATAGTTTGTGGACTCACACCATCTTTTGAAAGAAAACAGAATTTATGTTTACCTGATAAATTACTTTCTCCAACGGTGTGTCCGGTCCACGGCGTCATCCTTACTTGTGGGATATTCTCTTCCCCAACAGGAAATGGCAAAGAGCCCAGCAAAGCTGGTCACATGATCCCTCCTAGGCTCCGCCTACCCCAGTCATTCGACCGACGTTAAGGAGGAATATTTGCATAGGAGAAACCATATGATACCGTGGTGACTGTAGTTAAAGAAAATAAATCATCAGACCTGATTAAAAAACCAGGGCGGGCCGTGGACCGGACACACCGTTGGAGAAAGTAATTTATCAGGTAAACATAAATTCTGTTTTCTCCAACATAGGTGTGTCCGGTCCACGGCGTCATCCTTACTTGTGGGAACCAATACCAAAGCTTTAGGACACGGATGAAGGGAGGGAGCAAATCAGGTCACCTAAATGGAAGGCACCACGGCTTGCAAAACCTTTCTCCCAAAAATAGCCTCAGAAGAAGCAAAAGTATCAAACTTGTAAAATTTGGTAAAAGTGTGCAGTGAAGACCAAGTCGCTGCCCTACATATCTGATCAACAGAAGCCTCGTTCTTGAAGGCCCATGTGGAAGCCACAGCCCTAGTGGAATGAGCTGTGATTCTTTCAGGAGGCTGCCGTCCGGCAGTCTCGTAAGCCAATCTGATGATGCTTTTAATCCAAAAAGAGAGAGAGGTAGAAGTTGCTTTTTGACCTCTCCTGTTACCAGAATAAACAACAAACAAGGAAGATGTTTGTCTAAAATCCTTTGTAGCATCTAAATAGAATTTTAGAGCGCGAACAACATCCAAATTGTGCAACAAACGTTCCTTCTTCGAAACTGGTTTCGGACCCAAAGAAGGCACGACTATCTCCTGGTTAATGTTTTTGTTAGAAACAACTTTTGGAAGAAAACCAGGTTTAGTACGTAAAACCACCTTATCTGCATGGAACACCAGATAAGGAGGAGAACACTGCAGAGCAGATAATTCTGAAACTCTTCTAGCGGAAGAAATTGCAGCCAAAAACAAAACTTTCCAAGATAATAACTTAATATCAACGGAATGTAAGGGTTCAAACGGAACCCCCTGAAGAACTGAAAGAACTAAGTTGAGACTCCAAGGAGGAGTCAAAGGTTTGTAAACAGGCTTGATTCTAACCAGAGCCTGAACAAAGGCTTGAACATCTGGCACAGCTGCCAGCTCTTTGTGAAGTAACACAGACAAGGCAGAAATCTGTCCCTTCAAGGAACTTGCAGATAATCCTTTCTCCAATCCTTCTTGAAGAAAGGATAGAATCCTAGGAATCTTTACCTTGTCCCAAGGGAATCCTTTAGATTCACACCAACAGATATATTTTTTCCATATTTTGTGGTAAATTTTTCTAGTTACAGGCTTTCTGGCCTGAACAAGAGTATCAATAACAGAATCTGAGAACCCTCGCTTTGATAAGATCAAGCGTTCAATCTCCAAGCAGTCAGCTGGAGTAGGACCAGATTCGGATGTTCGAACGGACCTTGAACAAGAAGGTCTCGTCTCAAAGGTAGCTTCCATGGTGAAGCCGATGACATATTCACCAGATCTGCCTACCAAGTCCTGCGTGGTTACGCAGGAGCTATCAAGATCACCTACGCCCTCTCCTGATTGATCCTGGCTACCAGCCTGGGGATGAGAGGAAACGGCGGGAATACATAAGCTAGGTTGAAGGTCCAAGGTGCTACTAGTGCATCTACTAGAGTCGCCTTGGGATCCCTGGATCTGGACCCGTAGCAAGGAACCTTGAAGTTCTGACGAGAGGCCATCAGATCCATGTCTGGAATGCCCCACAGTTGAGTGATTTGGGCAAAGATTTTCCGGATGGAGTTCCCACACCCCCGGATGCAATGTCTGACGAATCAGAAAATCCGCTTCCCAAGTTTCCACTCCTGGGATGTGGATTGCAGACAAGTGGCAGGAGCGAGTCTCCGCCCATTGAATGATTTTGGTCACTTCTTCCATCGCCAGGGAACTCCTTGTTCCCCCCTGATGGTTGATGTACGCAACAGTCGTCATGTTGTCTGATTGAAACCGTATGAACTTGGCCCTCGCTAGCTGAGGCCAAGCCTTGAGAGCATTGAATATCGCTCTCAGTTCCAGAATATTTATCGGTAGAAGAGATTCTTCCCGAGACCAAAGACCCTGAGCTTTCAGGGATCCCCAGACCGCGCCCCAGCCCATCAGACTGGCGTCGGTCGTGACAATGACCCACTCTGGTCTGCGGGAGGTCACCCCTAGCGACAGGTTGTCCAGGGACAGCCACCAACGGAGTGAGTCTCTGGTCCTCTGATTTACTTGTATCTTCGGAGACAAGTCTGTATAGTCCCCATTCCACTGACTGAGCATACACAATTAAAATGGTCTTAGATGAATGCGCGCAAAAGGAACTATGTCCATTGCCGCTACCATCAAACCTATCACTTCCATGCACTGTGCTATGGAAGGAAGAGGAACGGAAGGAAGTATCCGACAAGAGTTTAGAAGTTTTGTTTTTCTGGTCTCTGTCAGAAAAATCCTCATTTCTAAGGAGTCTATTATTGTTCCCAAGAAGGGAACTCTTTTCCACGTTCACTTACCATCCGTGAGATCTGAGAAAGGCCAGGACTATGTCCGTGTGAGCCTTTGCTTGAGGAAGGGACGGCGCTTGAATCAGAATGTCGTCCAAGTAAGGTACTACAGCAATGCCCCTTGGTCTTAGCACCGCCAGAAGGGACCCTAGTACCTTTGTGAAAATCCTTGGAACAGTGGCTAATCCGAAAGGAAGCGCCACGAACTGGTAATGCTTGTCCAGGAATGCGAACCTTAGGAACCGATGATGTTCCTTGTGGACAGGAATATGTAGATACGCATCCTTTAAATCCACCGTGGTCAAGAATTGACCTTTCTGGATGGAAGGATTGTTCGAATGGTTTCCATTTTGGACGATGGAACCTTGAGAAACTTGTTTAGGATCTTGAGATCTAAGATTGGTCTGAACGTTCCCTCTTTTTTGGGAACTACGAACAGATTGGAGTAGAACCCCATCCCTCGTTCTTTTAATGGAACAGGATGAATCACTTCCAGAAGATAACCTTGGAAGACTATTTCTAGCGCCCAAGGATCCAGAACATCTCTTGCCCAAGCCTGAGTGAAGAGAGAGAGTCTGCCCCCCACCAAATCCGGTCCCGGATCGGGGGCCCGCATCTCATGCTGTCTTGGGAGCAGTGGCAGGTTTCTTGGCCTGCTTTCCTTTGTTCCAGCCTTGCCTTGGTCTCCAGGCTGGATTGGCTTGAGAAGTATTACCCTCCTGCTTAGAGGACGTAGCACTTGGGGCTGGTCCGCTTCTGTGAAAGGGACGAAAATTAGGTTTATTTTTGGCCTTGAAAAACCTATTCTGAGGAAGGGCGTGGCCCTTGCCCCAAGTGATATCAGAGATAAACTCTTTCAAGTCAGGGCCAAACAGTGTTTTCCCCTTGAAAGGAATGTCAAACAATTTGTTCTTGGAAGACGCATCCGCTGACCAAGATTTTAACCAAAGCGCTCCTTAAAATAACGGAACCGGAGCCGTTTTTATATTTAACCCCTTTACAGTCCCTGGAATCTGCTTTGCTGAGACCCAACCAAGCCCAAAGGGGAATACGATACCAAATAATGCCTTCAGAAAGACTTTTCTATGTATCAGAGCTCCACACACATGCAGCTGCATGTCATGCTGTTCTCAAAAACAAGTGCGCCATACCGGCGCGAAAATGAGGCTCTGACATGATTAGGGAAAGCCCCAATAGAATAAAGTGTCTAAAACAGTGCCTGCCGATATTATTTTACAAAAAATACCCAGATTAAATGATTCCTCAAGGCTAAATATGTGTAAATATGATCGATTTAGCCCAGAAAATGTCTACAGTCTTAATAAGCCCTTGTGAAGCCCTTATTTACTGTGTGAATAAAAATGGCTTACCGGATCCCATAGGGAAAATGACAGCTTCCAGCATTACATCGTCTTGTTAGAATGTGTCATACCTCAAGCAGCAAAAGACTGCTCACTGTTCCCCCAACTGAAGTTAATTCCTCTCAACAGTCCTGTGTGGAACAGCCATGGATTTTAGTAACGGTTGCTAAAATCATTTTCCTCATACAAACAGAAATCTTCATCTCTTTTCTGTTTCAGAGTAAATAGTACATACCAGCACTATTTTAAAATAACAAACTCTTGATTGAATAATAAAAACTACAGTTAAACACTAAAAAACTCTAAGCCATCTCCGTGGAGATGTTGCCTGTACAACGGCAAAGAGAATGACTGGGGTAGGCGGAGCCTAGGAGGGATCATGTGACCAGCTTTGCTGGGCTCTTTGCCATTTCCTGTTGGGGAAGAGAATATCCCACAAGTAAGGATGACGCCGTGGACCGGACACACCTATGTTGGAGAAAAGACATGAGACAGCCAAACACAACAAATGTCTTTTCTTTCATACATTATTTATGTGCTTAAATGGAGCACATATTAAAAACATAATTTATGCTTACCTGATAAATTTATTTCTCTTGTAGTGTGTTCAGTCCACGGGTCATCCATTACTTATGGGATATATTCTCCCTCCCAACAGGAAGTTGCAAGAGGATCACCCAAGCAGAGCTGCTATATAGCTCCTCCCCTCACATGTCATATCCAGTCATTCGACCGAAACAAGACGAGAAAGGAGAAACTATAGGGTGCAGTGGTGACTGGAGTTATAATTTAAAATTTAGAATCTGCCTCAAAAAGACAGGGCGGGCCGTGGACTGAACACACTACAAGAGAAATAAATTTATCAGGTAAGCATAAATTATGTTTTCTCTTGTTAAGTGTGTTCAGTCCACGGGTCATCCATTACTTATGGGATACCAATACCAAAGCTAAAGTACACGGATGAAGGGAGGGACAAGGCAGGAACATTAAACAGAAGGAACCACTGCCTGTAGAACCTTTCTCCCAAAAACAGCCTCCGAAGAAGCAAAAGTGTCAAATTTGTAAAATTTGGAAAAAGTATGAAGTGAAGACCAAGTTGCAGCCTTGCAAATCTGTTCAACAGAGGCCTCATTTTTAAAGGCCCAAGTGGAAGCCACAGCTCTAGTGGAATGAGCTGTAATTCTTTCAGGAGGCTGCTGTCCAGCAGTCTCATAGGCTAAACGTATTATGCTACGAAGCCAAAAAGAGAGAGAGGTAGCAGAAGCCTTTTGACCTCTCCTCTGTCCAGAGTAAACGACAAACAGGGAAGAAGTTTGTCGAAAATCTTTAGTTGCCTGTAAGTAGAACTTCAGGGCACGGACCACGTCTAGATTATGCAAAAGACGTTCCTTCTTTGAAGAAGGATTAGGACACAAAGATGGAACAACAATCTCTTGATTGATATTCCTGTTAGAAACAACCTTAGGCAAAAACCCAGGTTTAGTACGCAGGACTACCTTGTCTGAATGAAAGATCAGATAAGGAGAATCACAATGTAAGGCAGATAACTCCGAGACTCTTCGAGCACAGAAACAGAACTTTCCAAGATAAAAGCTTAATATCGATGGAATGAAGGGGTTCAAACGGAACATCCTGAAGAACTTTAAGAACCAAGTTTAAGCTCCACGGAGGAGCAACAGCCTTAAACACAGGCTTAATCCTAGCCAAAGCCTGACAAAAAGCCTGGACGTCTGGATTCCCTGCCAGACGCTTGTGTAAAAGAATAGACAGAGCAGAAATCTGTCCCTTTAGTGAACTAGCGGATAAGCCCTTTTCTAAACCCTCTTGTAGAAAAGCCAATATCCTAGGAATCCTAACCTTACTCCATGAGTAACTCTTGGATTCACACCAATATAAATATTTACGCCATATCTTATGGTAAATTTTTCTGGTAACAGGTTTCCGAGCCTGTATCAATGTATCAATAACCGAATCCGAAAACCCACGCTTTGATAGAATCAAGCGTTCAATCTCCAAGCAGTCAGCCTCAGAGAAATTAGGTTTGGATGGTTGAAAGGACCCTGAATTAGAAGGTCCTGCCTCAGAGGTAGAGACCATGGTGGACAGGACGACATGTCCACTAGGTCTGCATACCAGGTCCTGCCTGGCCACGCAGGCGCCATCAGAATCACCAATGCTCTCTCCTGTTTGATCCTGGCAATCAGTCGAGGTAGCAACGGAAAAGGTGGAAACACATAAGCTATGTTGAAAACCCAAGGGGCTGCAAGTGCATCTACCAGCACCGCTCCTGGGTCCTTGGACCTGGATCCGTAACGAGGAAGCTTGGCGTTCTGGCGAGATGCCATAAGATCCAGATCCGGTTTGCCCCAACGACGAATCAGTTGAGCAAATACCTCCGGGTGTAGTTCCCACTCCCCCGGATGAAAAGTCTGGCGACTTAGAAAATCCGCTTCCCAGTTTTCCACACCTGGGATGTAGATCGCTGACAGGTGGCAAGAGTGTGACTCTGCCCAGCGAATTATCTTCGAGACTTCCAACATCGCTAGGGAACTTCTGGTTCCCCCTTGATGATTGATGTAAGCCACAGTCGTGATGTTGTCCGACTGAAACCTGATGAACCTCAGTGTTGCTAACTGAGGCCAAGCTAGAAGAGCATTGAATATTGCTCTTAATTCTAGAATGTTGATTGGTAGGAGTTTCTCCTCCTGAGTCCACGATCCCTGAGCCTTCAGCGAGTTCCAGACTGCTCCCCAGCCTAGAAGGCTGGCATCTGTTGTTACAATCGTCCAATCTGGTCTGCGAAAGGTCATTCCTTCGGACAGACGAACCAGTGACAACCACCAGAGAAGAGAATCTCTGGTCTCCTGGTCCAGATTTAGAAAAGGGGACAGATCTGAGTAATCCCCGTTCCACTGACTTAGCATGCATAGTTGCAGCGGTCTGAGATGCAGGCACGCAAATGGCACTATCAAGCCGATTACCTCCATACACTGAGCTACTGATGGGCTTGGAGTGGAGTGAAGGGCACGGCAAGCACTGAGAATCTTTGATAACCTGGACTCCGTCAGGTAAATCTTCATCTCTACAGAATCTATAAGAGTCCCTAGAAAAGGAACCCTTGTGAGCAGTAACAGAGAACTCTTTTCCACGTTCACTTTCCACCCATGCGACCTCAGAAATGCTAGAACTATCTCTGTATGAGACTTCGCATTTTGAAAACTTGACGCTTGAATCAGAATGTCGTCTAGGTACCGAGCCACTGCTATGCCTCGTGGTCTTAGTACCGCCAGAAGTGAGCCCAGAACCTTTGTAAAAATTCTCGGGGCCGTAGCTAACCCGAAGGGAAGAGCTACAAACTGGTAATGCCTGTCTAGAAAGGCAAAGCTTAGGTACCGATAATGATCTTTGTGAATCGGTATGTGAAGGTAGGCATCCTTTAAGTCCACTGTGGTCATATATTGACCCTCTTGGATCATGGGCAGGATGGTCCGAATAGTTTCCATCTTGAACGATGGAACCCTTAGGAATTTGTTTAAGATTTTTAAGTCTAAGATTGGTCTGAAGGTTCCCTCTTTTTTGGGAACCACAAATAGATTTGAGTAAAACCCTTGTCCTCGTTCCGTTCGCGGAACTGGGTGGATCACTCCCATCACTAAGAGGTCTTGTACACATTGTAGAACTGCCTCTTTCTTTACTAGGTTTGTTGATAACCTTGACAGATGAAACCTCCCTTGTGGAGGAGAAGTTTTGAAATCCAGAAGGTATCCCTGAGATATAATCTCCAACGTCCAGGGATCCTGTACATCTCTTGCCCAGGCCTGGGCGAAGAGAGAAAGTCTGCCCCCCACTAGATCCGTCTCCGGAGAGGGGGCCCTGTCTTCATGCTGTCTTAGGGGCGGAAGTAGGCTTTCTGGCCTGCTTGCCCTTGTTCCATGACTGGTTGCCTTTCCAACCCTGTCTGTAACGAGCAGTAGTTCCTTCCTGTTTTGGAGCGGAGGAAGTTGATGCTGCTCCTGCCTTGAAGTTACGAAAGGCACGAAAATTAGACTGTTTGGCCTTTGATTTGGCCCTGTCCTGAGGAAGGGTGTGGCCCTTACCTCCCGTAATGTCAGCAATAATTTCCTTCAAGCCGGGCCCGAATAAGGTCTGCCCTTTGAAAGGAATGTTAAGTAGTTTAGACTTAGAAGTTACATCTGCTGACCAGGATTTAAGCCATAGCGTCCTGCGCGCCTGTATGGCGAATCCGGAATTCTTAGCCGTAAGTTTGGTTAAATGCACTACAGCATCCGAAACAAACGCATTAGCCAGTTTAAGCGTTCTAACTTTGCTCAAAGTCTCATCCAATGGTGCTGTGTGAATCGCCTCTTCCAGAGACTCAAACCAGAATGCCGCTGCAGCCGTGACAGGCGCAATGCATGCAAGAGGCTGCAATATAAAACCTTGTTGAACAAACATTTTCTTAAGGTAACCCTCTAATTTTTTATCCATTGGATCTGAGAAAGCACAGCTATCCTCCACCGGGATAGTGGTATGCTTGGCTAAAGTAGAAACTGCTCCCTCCACCTTAGGGACCGTCTGCCATAAGTCTCGTATGGTGGCGTCTATAGGGAATATTTTTCTAAATATCGGAGGAGGGGAAAAGGGCACACCGGGTCTATCCCACTCCTTACTAATAATTTCTGTAAGCCTTTTTGGTATAGGAAAAACGTCAGTACACACCGGTACCGCATAGTATCTATCCAACCTACATAATTTCTCTGGGATTGCCACCGTGTCGCAATCATTCAGAGCCGCTAACACCTCCCCTAGTAACACGCGGAGGTTCTCAAGCTTAAATTTAAAATTTGGAATTTCTGAATCCGGTCTCCCCGGATCAGAACCGTCACCGACAGAATGAAGCTCACCGTCCTCATGTTCTGCAAATTGTGACGCAGTATCGGACATGGCTCTTGTGTCATCAGCGCGCTCTGTCCTTAACCCAGAGCTATCGCGCTTGCCTCTTAATTCGGGCATATTGTATAATACTTCTTTCATAACATTAGCCATATCATGTAAAGTGATTTGTAAGGGCCTTGATGTACTTGGCACCTCAATCTTACGCACCTCCCGAGCGGGAGACGCAGGTACTGACACGTGAGGAGAGTTAGACGGCATAACTTCCCCCTCGTTGTCTGGTGATAATTTCTTTATCGGTACAGATTGACTTTTATTCAAAGTAATATCAATACAATTGGTACACATATTTCTATTGGGCTCCACATCGGCTTTTGAACATAATTAACAAGCAGATTCCTCTGTATCAGACATGTTTAAACAGACTAGCAATGAAGCTAACAAGCTTGGAAATCACTTTCAATAAGTTTACAAGCAATATAAAAAACGCTGCAGCGCTTTTAAAAACACAGTTGAATAACAAAGAAAACTAATTCAGTTATAGTGAACAATTCTTAACGAGAAATGTATTAATTAGCAGAGGATTGAACCCATTAGCAAAAGGATGATTAACCCCTCAATACCCAAAAACGGATATCAAATTAAGATTTAACGCTTTTATCACAGTCAAACACACTGTCACAGATCTGCTGTGACTGATTACCTCCCTCAAAAACGAATTTTGAAGACCCCTGAGCTCTCTAGAGACGTCCTGGATCAAGGAGGAAGAAACAGGAAGACTGTGCTAGAATTTTAACTGCGCAACAAGGCGCTAAAACAAGGTCCCTCCCACTCATATTACAACAGTGGGAGACTTGATATAACGGTTTCTATGCAGAAAATACGTTAGCCATGTGGAAAAAAATCATGCCCAAAAAGATTTATCACCAAAGTACCTCACAAAACGAATAACATGCCAGTAAACGTTTTAAAAACAACAATTTGAATGTCATGCAAAGTTATCACTAAGCCTGCTACCAGTCGCTTCCACTGCAGATAAGGCTTAAACATTATTTCAGTATTAACAGTATTTTCTCAGTCAAATTCTAGTCCCTAGAAAATAACTCAACTGTGCATACATTTATCAGCCTGATACCAGTCGCTATTACTGCATTTAAGGCTGTACTTACATCATGTGGGTAACAGCAGTATTTTCTTAGTCAATTCCATTCCCAGAAAATAATGTACTGCACATACCTCATTTGCGGGGGACCCCGCATGCTATTCCCCTCTTTCTGAAGTTACCCTACTCCTCAGAATGTCGAGAACAGCCAGCGGATCTTAGTTACGTCTGCTAAGATCATAGAAAAACGCAGGCAGATTCTTCTCCAAATACTGCCTGAGATACAAAAAACGGCACACTCCGGTGTCATTTTAAAATAACAAACTTTTGATTGAATAATAATTAAGTAAAAACTCCAACTCCTCTCGCGACCTCCTTCTTTGTTGAGGGTTGCAAGAGAATGACTGGATATGACATGTGAGGGGGGGAGCTATATAGCAGCTCTGCTTGGGTGATCCTCTTGCAACTTCCTGTTGGGAAGGAGAATATATCCCATAAGTAATGGATGACCCGTGGACTGAACACACTTAACAAGAGAAAATTATTTTGTTGTGTACTACACAAGGAATTTATATTTAACCGACTGCACACTATAAGAGAATTTTGTGTTTTCAGAAAAATTGAAAAAAATGAAGAGGTAAAAAACAAAATTTATGCTTACCTGATAAATTTCTTTTTGCGATGTACCGACTCCACGGTTTCATCCTTACTTGTGGGATATTATCCTTTCTAACAGGAAGTGACAAAGAGAGCACCACAGCAGAGCTGTCTATATAGCTCCCCCCTTAACTCCACCCCCCAGTCATTCGACCGAAGGCTTAGGAAGAAAAAGGAGAAACTATAAGGTGCAGAGGTGACTGAAGTTTTCAATAAAAATACTATCTGTCTTGAATAAACAGGGCGGGCCGTGGACTCGGTACATCGCAAAAGAAAGACATTTATTAGGTAAGCATAAATTTTGTTTTCTTTTGCAAGATGTACCGAGTCCACGGTTTCATCCTTACTTGTGGGATACCAATACCAAAGCTTTAGGACACGGATGAAGGGAGGAAAAAGACAGGAACCTAAACGGAAGGCACCACTGCTTGCAGAACCTCTCTCCCAAAAATAGCCTCCGAAGAAGCATCAAATTTGTAAAATTTGGAAAAGGTATGAAGCGAAGACAAGTCGCAGCCTTACGAATTTGTTCAACAGAAGCATCATTTTTAAAAGCCCATGTGGAAGCCACCGCTCTAGTAGAATGAGCTGTAATTCTTTCAGGAGGCTGCTGTCCAGCAGTCTCATAAGCCAAACGGATGATGCTTTTCAGCCAAAGGAAAGAGAGGTAGCCGTAGCCTTTTGACCTCTACGCTTTCCAGAATAGACAACAAAGAAGATGTTTGACGAAAATGTTTCGTTGCTTGCAAATAAAACTTCAAAGCACGAACCACGTCCAAGTTGTGCAACAGATGTTCCTTCTTAGGAGGAGGATTAGGACACAGAGAAGGAATAACAATTTCCTGATTGATATTCCTGTTAGTAACAACCTTAGGGAGGAATCCAGGTTTGGTACGCAAAACCACCTTATCAGCATGGAAAACAAGATAAGGCGTGTCACATTGTAATGCAGATAGTTCAGAAACTCTTCGAGCTGAAGAGATAGCAACTAGAAACAGAACCCCCCCCCCCCAAGATAGAAGCTTAATATCTATGGAATGCATGGGTTCAAACGGAACCCCTTGAAGAACTTTAAGAACTAAATTCAAACTCCATGGCGGAGCAACAGGTTTAAACACAGGCTTGATTCTAACTAAAGCCTGACAGAAAGCCCGAACGTCTGGGACATCTGCCAGACGCTTGTGCAATAGAATAGACAAAGCAGAAATCTGTCCCTTTAAGGAACTAGCTGACAGTCCCTTCTCCAATCCCTCTTGGAGAAAGGACAAAATCCTAGAAATCCTGATCTTACTCCATGAGTAACCTTTGGATTCGCACCAAAAAAGATATTTACGCCATATCTTACGATAGATTTTCCTGGTGACAGGCTTTCGAGCCTGAATCAAGGTATCTATGACCGACTCAGTCGCAGAGAAATTAGATTTGGATGCTTGAACGGACCTTGAATCAAAAGTTCCTGTCTCAATGGCAGAGTCCATGGTGGCAGAGATGACATGTCCACCAAGTCTGCATACCAAGTCCTGCGTGGCCACGCAGGTGCTATCCAAATCACTGAAGCTCTCTCCTGCTTGATTCTGGCAATCAGACACAGAAGGAGAGGAAATGGTGGAAACACATAAGCCAGGTTAAACCACCAGGGTACTGCTAGAGCATCTATCAGTACTGCCTGAGGATCCCTTGACCTGGACCCGGAACAAGGAAGTTTGGCGTTCTGACGAGACGCCATCAGATCCAATTCTGGTGTGCCCCATAGCTGAACCAGTTGAGCAAACACCTCCGGATGGAGTTCACACTCCCCTGGATGAAAAGTCAGACGACTTAGAAAATCCGCCTCCCAGTTCTCTACCCCTGGGATATAGATTGATGATAGATGGCAAGAGTGAGTCTCTGCCCATCGGATTATTCTGGAAACTTCTATCATCGCTAAGGAACTCCTTGTTCCCCCCTGATGATTGATATAAGCCACAGTCGTGATGTTGTCCGACTGAAATCTGATGAATCTGGCCGAAGCCAGCTGAGGCCACACCTGAAGAGCATTGAATATCGCTCTTAATTCTAGAATGTTTATCGTAAGATTGCACCACAAGCAAATGAAACATTTAACCCCTAAATATGGAAACCGGATTGACAAAGTGCCAAAAACTGGAAAAAAAAAAATCTGTCAGCACCTTGCCACAGCTCTGCTGTGGCGCCTACCTGCCCTTAGGGATTGCAAATGTGGGGATAAAGCTTAGTTTTGGCCCAAAAAGTTCACCAGGACCCTCCGGTGTTGTAGCTAGCTGCTTGTCAGGAGAAAACAACTGTGCAACTGAGGCGCAAAATTAGGCCACGCCCATCTCACTCAATGTTTCTAAGGCCTCCAGAAAAAAAACACACCAAGCGTTTTTACCCTCAATACAGTTGTCCCTCAAAAGTTTATTAACAGCACTCCCAGTACACACCACCGTTTGTTAATATCATTCAAACTGAGTGTCAACCATAATTTCAATTAGCCCTTTATGCAAGCCTAGTAATGCCACTATACGTCTAGGGTTACTGCTTACCCTTACCCTCATGGGGATACTGTCAGCCTTTCTGAAATATCACAGTCTCTCCAGAAAAAATGACTGAACATACCTCATTGCTGTATAGCATGAAACCGTTCCTCACACTGAAGTTTCCTGTACTCCTCAGCCTCTGTGGGAACAGCATTGGATCTTAGTTACAAATGCTAAGATCATCATCCTCTAGGCAGAAATCTTCATCCATCTCCTGCCTGAGAATAAATAGTACACACCGGTACCATTTTAAAATAAACTCTTGCTTGAAGAAAAATAAAAACTAACAGTTTATCACCTCTTTCACTTTACCCTTCCTGCTTAGAGCCGGCAAAGAGAATGACTGGGGGGTGGAGTTAAGGGGGGAGCTATATAGACAGCTCTGCTGTGGGTGCTCTTTTTGCCACTTCCTGTTAGGAAGGATAATACCCCACAAGTAAGGATGAAACCGTGGACTTGGTACATCTTGCAAAAGAAATAGAATGATGCATGTGCTGTTGAATGTAAAAGCCAAGACCGTTAAAATTACAAAGGAGGAGAACCATCCATGAAAAATACAAAAGAAAGTCAGTCACCAAAAACTTGAATTCAATTTATTCAATCCCCATACCGCTGGCAAGGAACAAGGAATTTGTTCTAACATATTCTAGAGGGATTGGTCATTGGGAATTCATCCATCTGTTAGAATGATGAGACTATGGTATGTAAAGCATTCATATAAAACTCACCTCAAAAGAATACATAATTCAAGAAATGCAATGTGGAACAGCTAAGCAATTTATTAGTCAGGCATTCTTTTAGTTAAAGGACCAGTAAATAAAGTATATTTGCATAATTAAAAAAAATGCATGATAACAAGACAATACAATAGCACTTCATCTGAACTTCAAATGAGTAGTAGATTTCTTTCTGACAAATTTCAAAGTTATGTCTATTTCCACTTCCATTACATCATGTAGCAGCCATCAGCCAACCACAAATGCATATATGTATATTCTATGAATTATTGCACATCCTTAGTACGAGCTGGTTATTCAAAAAGTGCAAATATAAAAAGACTGCACATTTTGTTAATAAAAGTAAATTGGAAAGTTGTTTAAAATTGTATGCTCTATCTGAATCATAAAAGTTTAATTTTGACTTGAGTGTCCCTTTAAGTAAACAAAGTGACCTATAATAACAGCTACAAGCTATACTTGAAAGTGTACAATTGTATTGATAAGTCTTAAAAAAAGAATAAAATATAATATAGTCGATGCTACTAATAATGAAGCCTTATAATGTTCGCCTTCGTGTCTCTTTAACAAACGTGCCAAATTATTACTCATGTTTTAAGGAGCTATATCAATTCAAGTGAAAGGGCAGACCTGAGCTCACTCATTAGGTTAGGAGAGCATTATAGACTATTAGATTATTAAAAGTTACACTTTTATTAAAACATATATATATATATATATATATATATATATATATATATATATATATATATATATATATATATATATATATATATATATATATATATATATATATATATATGACATTTTTAAAATTCACTTGTATATACAAATTGCATTGGATTCACATTGTATTTTGGCCAACCTCACAGTTTCTGTAATAGCCCTTTCACGCCCCTTACATATGACTTTACCATGCTTCCTGCATGTCACACAATCATTTCAGCACTTCACGATGGCTTTGCAAGGACATCATCCTGCTCTCATATTGCTTCTTAAAGGTGCAGTAACATAAAAATTAAACTTAAAGGGACACAACCCAAAAATGTCTTTCATGATTGAAGTTGAGAATACAATTTTAAACAACATTCCAGTTTACTTCTATTATCTAATAAATAAATAAAAAAATTGCAATTCACATGGGTGAGCCAATCACACAAGGCATCTATGTGCAGCAACCAATCAGCAGCTACAGAGCCTTTCTATATATGCTTTTCAGCAAAGTGCATCAAGAGAACAAAGCAAATTAGATAATAGAAGTAAATTAGAAAGTTGTTTAAAATTGCATGCTCTTTCTAAATCCTGGAAGAAAAAAAATTGGGTTTCATGTCCCTTTAAATGGATTGGATAAAACATGGACTTTTATACAACTTTTAAATTTACTTTTATTATCAGTTTTGCTTAGTGCTCTTTGAATCTTTTGGGTCTTTAGCCATATGGCAGTAGTGTTTGCAACAGAGTTTTTAGCAATGCTTTTCATTGTAGCAAATACTGCTGCGACAGACTACTAAAAACACATGCACACTCCTGAGCTTTTATCAGCCTACCTAAACTTACACTTCAACAAAGGATACAAACAGAACAAAGACAATTTGACGATAGAAGTAAACTGTTAAGTTGTTTAAAAATGCATGCTCTATCTGAATCCTAAAAGTTTAATTTTGATTTTACTGTCCCTTTAAAGTGTGTTTTTTTCCACCTATACAAATTCTTTCTTTAACATAATCTGCAAAACATTTGTAACCTAAAACAACATCCTACAATATTCCATATTAATATAGCTATTGACTTAATGTGGTTCTAGGTATTTATAATACTCCTTTCAACATAGATGCATAAATTTAAAAAAATGATATTTTTTTCCTGGCTGTACTATTACATTATTTTTTCCTGGCTGTAAATTTATTCACCTATTGTTAATGATCCAAAATTTTATGCAACTACTTTATGTTTTTAAAACATTTCATTAATATGTAACCAGGTATTGTTCTTGGGCATGCAATACAAACACAAGCCATAAATAAATTTATATTAGGGATGCACTGAAATTTCGGCTGCAGAAACGTTTTGGCCGTAAATAGCCTTGTCGGTTATTTAGTTCCCCCCCCCCCCTGTTATTTTCGGTAACATTATTGTGTAGCATATTTCAAAATTGATGCTAGCCTAGAGCTGCTATTTGAGTTCATTACTTGACTTACTGTTTTGTATATAATAATAGTTTTCTAAGACTATACCTATTTGGATAATTGGTATAAAAAAATAAAAAAATATTAAATCTGATTCTGTTACACAGAACTAAATAAAGAATAATACAGTATATTGATATTTAATATTGTTTTAAAGTAGGGATGCACTACAATTTTTTTGGTCCGAAAATGGCATTATCATGTTTTGCCTTTTTTTTTTTTGTAAAATTATTGTGTAGCATATTATTGTTTTAAGATATTTTTTTTGCCCAATTTTAGTGTGCTACTTTCAATAAGTGTGGTTATTTTATTCGATTGCAGTTTTTCCGATTCTTTCATGAGTCTATGAAAAAAAAAAAATTGGTTTTGGTCCAGAATTTCTATTTCGGTGCATCACTAATTTATATAGCTAGGAACAAATATACAACATAATTTATGCTTACCTGATAAATTCATTTATTTCATGGTGGTGAGAGTCCACGATCCATTACTCCTGGGAATTACTCTTCACTACCACTAGGAGGCAGCAAAGATTATCAAACCACAAGAGCCCTATAAAACCCCTCCCACATAGCTCGGGTAAGAAAATTGAATAAGAGTCATAAAAGGAGCAGGGAACTGGATATCATTCAGGGAAGCATTCAATTTCCACGTTTATTAAACTCCTAATATCACAGGATGCCAAAGATAAAATACTCAGTCTTTTTCATAAATGGCGTACTGACTTTCAGGATTTAAATTTTGAATTTTTCAAAAAGAGTTTTGTTTGGGCTGCCAAGTATACCCTGGCTGTTTCATTTAGAGAATCGCACACTAGATTAATCAATAGATCATATATAACACCTAGTAGGGATGGCTAAGTGGCATACCCGGAGCAACATCTCTTGACCTAGATCTAGCTTTCCCAGGGCAGATCTAGTACATGCTTTTTACCTATGCCCCAAACTCCAGAAACTTTGGACTCAAATTGCGCACTGGCTCAACTAATTTCTTCCCACTAAAATTGAATTTGATACATTGCACATATTTTTTCTAGTCAACAGTTTTCAAAATAAACAGTTGATCAACACTGCTATTTTAACCGCCAGACAAATGATTCTAAGAACTTGGAAAGATAAAAGCTCCAAGTGTAGCTGCGTTTATCAAGACTATGCTGTTCCAGTTAGCAGTAGACCAACAAGATCCATTGATTTACTCGGCTAATAAATTAAAAGCCTTCTTGGTTAAATGGGAGAATGTCATTATGTCACTCCCCCAGAGACCCAAACACAGATTCTGTACCCACTACATACCTCCCCTCTCTTTCTCCAACTCATACAGCTAAGTTGTTATCCCCCACTCTGGAGACAAATTAAAACATAGCCCTTCCCTTTTTTCCCCCTTTCTTTTCTCTCTTGTGTTTTTTGTCCTTTCTATGTTTGTTTAGTATATAGTTTAGTTAGGATAAGATAGTTGAGTTTGCTGCATAACAGAAGCTTATGTATGATGTCAATGCATTTGTTTGTTACTCTGACCTTATATTAACAAGTGTAAAAATACATTTATATTTGTTGTTTTTTGATTATGGTAAACTCAGTTCTCCTTTTGTTTGTTTGTGCCCTATTTTACATTGATTGTGAATTGTATCTTGAATTGTATCATAAATATATAACCATGAAGTCAACGAAACGGCAGAAACTTTCTAAACTTTCCTAGGACCAGAAAAGTGAATGAACAAGCTAGCTGTCTAAAGTCCATAGTAGCATCAATGTAATATTTCAATTCCCTAACAACATCCAAACTATAAAAAGATATCTCTGAAGCATTCTTAGGATTAGGACACAAAGAAGAAACAACAATCTCTCTGCTAATGTTGTTTTAAGAAACA